>NC_056605.1:22184535-22477035 GCF_018340385.1 Cyprinus carpio | reverse complement strand
TATAGTTCACTTCCCCATCATAAAAAAAACTTTCACAAGTTCACTATATAGTTCACGCAGAAATGTTCCACACAAACCGTAAGGTCAGGCATCAGTTAACTGCAACCTTGGTAAAAGACTTCAGTCCAGTCAGAAGGGATCCTTTGGGAATGGCTATGAATGGTCTCTTTAAATCATTCTGAGTTTTTTTGTTTTCCCCCTTTTCTCTGCTCATGTTTGCCCTTCTGTCAGATTTATATCACAAAGAAAAAAGGCAACTCTCATCACACATAAAGAAGTGATGTCTGCATTTAATTAACACAGCAGGACCCAGACAGCGGGTAGAAAGAAAACAATTAACATTTCCAACATGTCCCTCTCTGTATTTCACATATAATTCAATACAGAAGGAAAGTAAATATAGCCTGACATCTCTCTGCAATCTCTCAGGATCGTAAACACATTAAACGCAGAACATCTGTTAAAAGATGCCTGGCAAAACTGTCAATATTTGTGACTAGTATTAAAAAAAAATCATGGACTTAAAGTTAATGGTAGGTCGTCTGGTCTGAATAAGCACATTTGGTCACAGCTATCTGCATTGTGGATGGTTAGCAACTTCTTTGTGGGTTCAGGTCATTCTGCATAAGAGAAGGATTTTACGTGCATTCAGGACTTGGTTGGCTCCAGTATGAGCATCCGTCCTGCATTCAAGCACACAGCCACTGAGTTAAGACTTGGAGATAAGACTCATGCATCTCCGTACTGCAAGCGCGCTGGCCGTATTGTTAGCCTGAAGAGTTGAATTCAACTCATTCACATCTTCCTTATTTAAGCAGGTCAACCAGTGTCAAGTCAATTCCACCATGATAATAAATTCTCACGGACTAGACAGAGAGTCTGATTCAATTTCTGCACAATGAAATCTTAACCTACAAACCCCAGTAGGTTCCTCGAAGAGATGTTTTTCATGCTCAATTCTCTTTTGCCTCTATTTATGAGAGTTCCACAAGAGCTTGACCCTTTCCTTTGCCGCTCGAATCTATTTTGGCGACTTTCAGAGCTGGTTTGAAACATAATTAGATAGCGCTTTTGGGAAAACGTTCGTCCCCAGGTGATTTTTTGGGTTTGGTTTGCTCCAAAGGATTTGATTTGAACAGATCCCAAAGGTTCTAACTACATCTAGTCTCTGTTAAACCACTAACTTTGCTTCCATGTGTAGCGCATAGTGTCTCGGTTATCAGTATCTTACACCTTGGTCATTTCTATTTCCTCTGAGAGAGATGTAAGCAGGCAGAGGGGACAGAAAGAGATCTCTCAGTAGTCATTTACTCTGACATTTCGGGTGCAAGGCAGTGCACAAGAAGAGAGGGGGGTAGCACCTCTCTCTAGCACCTAATTTAGTGCTGAGGTTGAATCCAATCTTATCTCAGGGGAGAAATAGCCGTGCAAATGCCCAATACCATCCAGGAGTTCCTTCAGACAAGGTGGACAGGTCCAGACTGTGGAAGGAGAGGTTAAAGAGGAACCACTTAAATTGGGAGGCCTGCAGTGAATCTTTTCAAACCACATATATTTCTATCTACACTGTGTGAAAATAAGATTTCACAAGTGAGTCAGTGTTGCTGTCAGTTTACAAGTAAATGTACTGTATGGTTATTTTTTATTTTTATATTTATTTTTTGGTTTGAGTTAACTTAGGAAGTCCATCTAATCTTTTGAACTCAGGTCAAAGAACTGATTCAGTGGTTCATTAAAAGTGAGTTTCGCAGAATAAAGTTTAGATTAGGATTACTCAGTGCCTGATTGTTTATGCTACATTGTGGGGACCAAATGCAAAGTCCCTTTCAAGGAAAGTCCATTCACTCTGCCGTCATATTTGAAATGCCTCCGGGGAGCTCAAACGAGACCAAGTCCTATTGAAATCAATGAGGGAATCCTGAAATCTCAAAAACAGCTTGCTGAACTCACGATTAAATTACATATTTCAAATCAGCAACAAATTTTGAAATGATCTACCCCATGAATGTTGTTTCTTATGTTCAAATAGCTTTTAAAAAGCTTATTTTTCAGGTTATACCAGCCAATGCGCATGCCTAGTTCCAACATGCTTATGACTGTGCATGCGCATCCCCTGGTCCAGCCTCAGCTTTCTATGGGAACCGGAGCTTCTAAAGGCCGCTGCAGTGATGAAATGACTTTAACAATCAACGATTGGCTCTTTCCCGCCATATTGCGCATTGCACTTTCTCCCATTCATGAGTATAGGAGTGAACCGTCTTTGTATTTTTATAGTCTTTAACCAAATGTGCCCACAAGGATAGTAAAACCTGAATTTTTTGACGTTGCGGAGTCTGCAGTCCTTACGAGAAAAAGAGAAAAAAAAAAAAAAGTCTATGGAAAGTCCCCACAGTTCAGAGAAACAAATGTGTGTGTGTGTGTGTGTGTGTGTGTGTGTGTGTGTGTGTGTGTGTGTGTGTGTGTGTGTGTGTGTGTGTGTGTGTGTGTGTGTGTGTGTGTGTGTCGCATAAGTAACTTTTTTTTCCAAGCTCTCTTCAAGTGTGAATGTACTTTATTTGGGCTTTTTCCATGTTACCCCCTACTGGTAGTTGTCAAAACTACATCATTCTGGGTCAAAAGCACCTTTCTTTATTTTGAGCTGTTCAAAATTAGCCATGTTTTGCCAGTTTATTATTTTGATTATATTTTTACAAATATTTTATTTCATTTATTTTTTTCATTTATTTATTTATTTATTTATTTATTTATTTATTTTTTTATTTTTTTTTGAGGTCCCCACCGTCTTAATCACTGACAGTCTTACTTGTGATTCAGTTAGACCAAATCCATTCTACAGATCTGAATGATCTCAGTAGCAGTGAGGAAGAATAGCTCTCCATAGTGTACTGTTAAATGACTGACGTGTAGCAGCTCAGCCTTGGGGCTCTGCACTTCTGGCTGCTTAATTAGCACTAACTCATTTTTCTACACTGGCGTTTTGTTCGGAATGACAAACACACCACAGAATTACAGTAAAGCAGAGAGTTATGTCTGCACCTCAGGCATCCATTGATTACAGACTGATTTTATTGGTCTGGGGTCCCGCGTGAACAAATATTATTAGGTGGACCCATGCGCTTTGCATTCTGGCTTTTAGTTATCATTTCAGAATTTTGTTGCTGCTGCGTTTCAGTAACTTTTTCTTTTCTTTTTTTTTTTTTTTTTTTTTTTTTTTTGGGCAAGTATTGATATTTTTGGGCATTACTTATTTATTTTGGCACAGGCTGCACATTTGTGGCTGGCTCATTTCTCATGTCGCCACCCCTTTAAGATTTGTACTCATGGAAATTACTAAGTATTCAAGCCTGTTCATTAGAAGGGGGTGTCCCAATACTTCCGCCAATATAGTATGTGTGTATATATATATATATATATATATATATATATATATATATATATATATATATAATAAAATATGCCATTTTAATTAACAATAACAGCTCTAAACTCATGGAGACCAGACAGCTAAATTTGATTTCTTGGAAAATAACAGTTTGGACATTTTTGTTGCTTTGTTGCTAATTGCTTTGGCACCTCATCTCTACAACACCCGCGCTCTTCCGTTTTCCATTTCACAGAGCTGCACTATACCATCACAACACACTTGTTGTGTTCCACAGCTTGAAATAGATGTGCTTATTGCCAAAAAGTTTGGATCTTCTCTGTCGGTGGTCTGATTTGTCAATAGTGCCTTTTTTGTTTCTCTTTTCATTATCTCAGCTCGTAAATTGGTGGAAAAAACTGGTGTTCTCTATTTTTGCTCCAATGACTGTTGATTCATATCAGTTTAATTAGATTATTTGGCTGACAGACAGTTAGGTCTAATCAGAGAACCGACTCTCGTGTGAGTGTGAAGTAATGAATTGCTTTAATTACATTTAGTTCCAGTTCTGGCTGCGAGGGAAGTTGTCAAAGATAACCTCACATGCTATCAGAACTCAAACTAGGAGATTTACATTCATTCATTCATGCATTTAGCATTGTTAAAAAATATATATATATATATATATATATATATATATATATATATATAATATATAATATATATATATATATATATATATATATATATATATATATATATGGCTGCATTTTTATTTGATTAAAAAAAGAAAGAAAACAGTAAAACACTGTAATGCTGTAATTTTATTTTAAAAAAACTTTCCTTTTTTATTTATATTTATTATTTTTATTTACATTCATGCATTTAGCATTGTTAAATATATATAAAGGCTGCATTTTTATTTGATTAAAAAAGAAAGAAAAACAGTAAAACACTGCAATGCTGTAATTTTTATTTGATTTTATTTGCTGCATTTTTATTTGATTAAAAAAGAAAGAAAACCAGTAAAACACTGTAATGCTGTGATTTTATTACAAATTAACTTTTCTTTTTTATTTATATTTATTATTTTTAGTCTATATTCATCTATAATTATTTACTTATCTTTATTATTGATATACCAACATTTACTTGTATTTACTCAAAACAGCATTAATTTAAAATAATGGTAATTAGCAATTGTAGCAATTGTATCAAAAATAGTGTAGCAATTGTAGCAGAATTTCTTTGATCTTTTTTTGCATGTGCTGAATAAAGTTGTAAAAATAAACTGTCCAAATAAATTAAGAAATTATTTTTAAATCAAGATCCTGATAGATAGATAAATAAACGAATGAATGAATGAATGAATAAATAATCCTGAACTTATTTTTTTAACAATAGTGTAAACATACAGTATATACATTAAATATGTTTCTTCAAAACTTCAATCAAAAATAACAGAAAATAAAAATAATCTACCTCTGCCATTTATTGGCTGGTTTGTTTTTTTAGGGGCTCATTTGTATACTTGTCTATCTGTTACATATGTGTGTGCAAAATTTACAATATCGATGTTTATGTTCATGAATTATGCATTTTCTTTGGCGCACTGTGACACATTTTCTTTGACTGAAATTTCTGGAGGTGATTTTTTCTTTAGGAGAAATCAAACGCATGGAAATGTGTTCCAGGAGTGCAAGTCTGCTTAAGAAACATCCTCCCTCACCAATGTTTTATGAATGTGAGATACAGGCGCTTTGATTGCAGGTAGTAAAGTACTTGACTCAAAGCATACTGTGTAAAAAAATCTTCAAATCATTGCTACACTATATTGAGAGTCATTTCGTTCATTAGCTCGTGACATCAAATATGTAATATTGTTTGAACAGTAAGATAAGTGAAAAAAAAAAAACATAATGAGAAGGCTTGTTTTTTTGTTTTGTTTTTCAGAGTAGTCTTGGGGAGTAATTATATTCTGGTTGCTACGGGCAGCAGCTCACATACCCTCAGACTAGTCTCCATCCAGATGACTAGCTCCAGCCCCACTGTGCTGTAATTAATTATTACGCCAGATGCCAGTGCTTCCCCCATGAGCTCCATCAGTGTGTGTTTCTTTGTGCGTTCACGAGTGTGTGCGTGTGTCCAGTTTGCTCTTGACTCTTGCATGTGCGAAATGTGCGAAAATCTCTTGCATGTGCGACATGTGCGAAAATCATAAAAAGAACTCGAGTTGGTCATTCTCGGGTAAACAGAAAGACCTCCGGCTCCTGCATGCATTCGTTTTCTCATTCATATGCGGCCCGCTGCCCTCACCTCTACCTAAGCCACAAATTCACAGACCACTTTTAACGAGGAAACCCGGACATCCCACTGTCCTCTCTGTGTGATTGGCTCTGTGGGTAGAAGAACAGGGTGATTTCATCTGGTACTGTGCAGTTTTAAAGGAACAAATCACCCCAATATCTCAACCTCATGTCATTCCAAACTCACATGAACTTATTTCTACTATTCTTATTCAGCTTGCTCAAGCTGCTTAAAAAGTGGATATTTGACACCCGAGGTCACTATAGGGAAGACAAATGTGGAATGCCTTATTCAGAAAGACAGGAATAATAACTTCAAAATGAATACAAATTTTTACCAAATAATACAAAAAGTACACGTAAAAAGTCTCTGAAGCCAGTATCAATGAAGTGTAAACTTATTAAAGAAAAGAAAAATCAGATTATATATGAATTATTTAGATTTTTGATCCCTATTTTGAAAACAGCTTTAAAATCATACAGAATTATCTTTTTTGACAATCTGAAATAGCAGAATGTTTTGTGTGAGGGGTAGGTGGACAGAAAATACAGTTTGTACAGTTTAGAAAAACCATTATGTCTATGGAATGTCACCATAAAACTTAAAAACCAATTTGTTTATGTGTGTGTTTAAATTTGTTTAAAGATTGTAAAAAATAATAATAATAATGGAATAAAGTTACTTCATTTAATTTTGACCCACATCTGGTTCTATGCAAATTCACAGATTATTTTATTGCAGATACAGATACAGATTTATATACAGTTATTGCCATTTCTGCACACCACTGGTGGTAACCATTCACTTTCACTGAGTGAAAAAGAGGGGCTTGGACATTCTGCTAGAGTTCATGTTCCACACATGTATTCAAATTAGTCGAATGCACGCTAAGATAACACAGACAATGCATACAAATAAATGATGTAACAACTGGGTGCAGTTCATTCTTAGTGGGTTCCATCCTAGATTGAAATGCAATGCAAGAACAGTCCACGTATATATATATATAAAAAAAAGGAAAGACAGATCAAAGCTTTGTCTGTCTTGTGTCCTTTTCTTTTCCTCACTTTTTTGTACTAGGTGCTGGATGTTCCAGGCAGGCTAGCATGATTGAAGTGATTGGGAGGGGGCTTATAGAAGTCTCCCTGTACCCTCTCATCTCTCCTGCTTGCAAAGACAGTTTGTGCCGCCTGTGGTTTGGTGTGATTTCTGTGGCAGGAACATGTGAGGCACTCTTGTTGTACCTGCGGTTCGTGTGCTGAATTCCTGATTACTACCTCTCTCTCATCTTTCTCTGTCACATTTTCTTTGTTTTCCAGGTGTCCTCCAGGTGTCAATCTCGCTAAAAAAGGTGGAGCTGAGCGTCGGAGAGTCCAAGTTTTTCACCTGCACAGGTCAGTTTTTTTCGCAGCACCACCTCATCACGTCTCTGACGTTGATGTATATGAGATAGATGCATGGATGCACACAATTTACGTAGTGCTGACTCGAGTAGTCATTTATTTAGGTTGAACAGCTTAAATAACTTCTCTCATTGTAAGCACTATTGAATTCTAAGACTAAGGCATTCTTCATGACCAGGGCAAAGTGTGGGATTGCATGTGTATAGTATGTTTGATTATTTTGTCTTGGACTGACAGCTGTTTTCGTGTTGATTGTTTAAAAAAAAAATAGATCAGGGATTTTCAAACTGGAGTCTAGGGACTTTCAGGGGGCTGTAATAGGTTGTTTTGAGGGAATTTTACCAAATGTATTTTTAAGAGCTGTCAACATCACCATGCTAACCTGTGCAATCAATTATGTTGTGTTTATCTCAGTTATTAAATTTGATATTATTCTAGTCTCATTCTGCTTTCTACAGACTGGTCAGAAATTTTATATATTTTGTGAGTATTATCATTTTTATTTTTTTTTTATTTTGAGTTTTTGTTATTGTTTTGTGGATTTTTTATTTTTATGTGGGTGTGTGAGAGAGGTGTTTTTTAGATTTTTTTTTACTTGCAAGAAAATGGTTCACAGTCATGCAGTCATTCATGCTGGCTGCAGAGTGCAGCAAAGGGGAAAAAAATGTCTTAACTCCGTATTTATATCCTAATCAAACCAGGATCCTTCTATCTCAACCAATCATAATGCGTAATATCATAATATGTGTCAAAAATAAGGTATCCAACTATGTCCCCTAGATGCATTTCTAAGTATGTAATGCAAATCATCATCTTTAGAAGCTAGGGTGTAGGGTCTCTAAAATATCATTTCTTGTCTTACACTTATCTTGCACCTTTGACACATAGACTGCTTTTAGTACATCAACACAACTCAAGCATACTGATAAGACATTTAGAGAGTTTAAAGAACACTCTTTAGTAGAGTAAAGCAAATAATACCTAAATTTCCCTCACAAATAGTAAAAAAAAAAAAATGTATGGATGGATATTTGTAGCAATAGCCAAAAATACATTGTATGGGTCAAAATTATTGATTTTTCTTTTATGCCAAAAACCATTAAGATATTAAGTAAAGATCATGTTCCATGAAGATATTTTGTAAATTCCTACCCTAAATATATCAAAACTTCATTTTTGATTAGTAATATGCATTGCTAAGAACTTCAGTTGGACAACTTTAAAGGGCATTTTCTCAATATTTATATTTTTTGCACCCTCAGAATCCAGATTTTCACATAGTTGTATCTTGGCCAAATATTGTCCTATCATAACAAACCATACGTCAGTGGAAAGCTTTCAGATGATGTATAAATCTCAGTTTCAAACAATTGACCCTTATGACTGCTTTTGTGGTCCAGGGTCACATATTGCACAATATTACTGTTTTTATTGTAATTTTAATCAAATAAATGCAGCTTTGGTGAGCTATTTCACCCCAAACCTTTTAACGGTGATGTATACACACACAATTAATATTTTTCTAACACTGTATAAATGCTTCTTATACACGTGAGAATATATGTGTGTGTGTGTGTGTGTGTGTGTGTGTGTGTGTGTGTGTGTGTGTGTGTGTGATCTAAGTGTGAGGGGCCATTGACATTAAAAAGTTTGAAACGCCCTCCTATAAAACACCAGCTTTGTTCCTTATCAAAGTTGCTCAAAGTTCCTTATCATTCTAAACTAGTCAAGTGTTGTCTGTAAACCACAGCTCCTAAGCCTGTCTTTCATTGCACACTGCAGGAAAGTTTGTGCTTGGACAGTGTACAGAAGGAAACATGTATGGATATCCATGTGCACAGGGCTAGATTATGTCGGGCAGGTTTTGTGGTGAAGCTGGGTGTTGTTTTTCTTTTCCACACGGCTAAGCTGCTGTAGTCAGGTTGCAGGGCTCTGCTGTGTGAGCTCCTGGAGTCCATGCTCCACCTCACAGCGCTTTAAACAGGGTGATGCATGCTGACCCCTGCTGGACGCCTGCCAGATTGCGGGTGATTAGCACACCTGGTATGTATCTGGTGATATGGAAGGAGCACACATGCTTCGCAGACCTTCAGGTCAACTAGCTTAGACAAACCAGCATGCTCACCTTCAAAAATAGCTTTGGGATATGCAGGGGAGTGTAAGAGAAACTGTACTGGTTTGATGTATTTATAAAGTTCTATTTTAGGCTTCAGTAGGACAGATTAATTTAGGTGCTACATGTTTAGGAAGTTATTTGCTCCAGAAGAGTGAAAAAAGTACATAATAGTGGATAACTGTAAAAGACTTGTCCTAAGCTTTAATAGAGTCTATTATATATAATGCCTGCCTATTTTGAGCAAAGAGCTATGTTCAGTACATATTGAACTACTAAATATAACCGGGTCACAGTATACAGTCATGTTTTTGCTAGTAAGTGGTGATTATTTCAGAATATTTTATCTATAGTGACAGTGCTGTTATCGAGAAATGGTTTAAAGGATTAGTCAAATTGTGCAAACTGTGATTTAATTAAATATATAAATTGCCATTTCAGAGTAAATGCAGCACTGTGTTCATTTGCACGCGTGTGCAGCGTTTGTTTGTTTTTTGTTTTTGTTTTTTTTTACAGTACACAGCCCTGAAAGGATAGGTTTTTTAAAAGGCAAATTTAAAAAAAAAAATTTTTTTTAAAATTTTTCAAATTTTTTTTTTTTTTTTATTTTGTGTTTTTGATGTTATCATTGTAATCATGATTATTTCTTTCCAAAAATGCAGTTTTTAAAATTCATTTTTATTTTCTATGCTGATTGGCTTCTGAACAAAATTGCCCAATCATTCTAGAATGATTATTTTTTCCAAAAGTGCAAAAAGTTTTTCAGCTTTTTTAATTTATTTTTTCATTTATTCATTCAGATGTGATAAAACCACCCAAATCAATGTTTTTTTTTTTTTTTCAAATGGTTTTTTGTTGTTGTTGTTGTTTTTTAATTTGTTTTTTTTATTTTTTTTTTTGCAGATGCACTCTAACAAAATAACCCCAATTATTCTACAATTATTAATTCCTTCCAAATATAGCTTTTCAAGTCATCTGGTGAAAGTTCCTGTATTTTTTATATCACAATTTATAATGCAAAACAAAATATCACAGTCAATTTTTTACAATTTCATGCAGTCCTATCAGTGACTGACAGTACTCTTATTACTGGGACAAGTAGGTTAAGTCTCTTACTCAAGGGCACAGTGTTGATAGCTCATGGATCCCTCTCCCCTTTCAAAGCTTGAACCTACAATCTTTTGGCTGTCAGCCCAGATCTTTAACCACTATGCCATAACTCTTCTACTTCCCCAAACTTAACTACACCAAACTTAATTCAAAAGTGAAGACAAATGAATGTGAAACAGGAGATTCTGTGAAGTTTGTCTAAGCTAAGCTTTGCTTTGACCCTGAGGCCTTCAACCCCTAACATCTCATCCTAACCCCTTCAGCTTCTCCTCCATGCTCCATGGTCCAGCATCTGCCGAGCGGGCTGAGATTATGCCATCTCGTCCTCTCCTTGAACCCCTGACGGCCCTCGGATCAGGCTCTGCTCCCTCACTGATAACCCCCTGCCCGCTCTCAGCGTTTCTCCCTTGGCAGAGCTGCGTCACAGGGCCGCTTGCATCCTCGGGACTGCCCGTCTGCCCGGAGCCGCAGTCTCACGCTCCCCCGTTGTGCAGCTGATTGATGCTTTGAGCGAAGATGTGCTGCACCATGCTGATGCTTTTTATGACCTTCCAGCAGAGCAGGATTTACTACGCCAAGCACCTTGCTACCAAGTGTGTGCTTGGCTAGCCGTTCTCTGCAGGGCAAAGCACATGACGGGTTTTGTTTATCGCAGTTTGTGTGTGTTTGAGAGACACAGAGAGAGTGTATGCTGCTACCAGAGGCTTAAGAGATATCCTTAAAGGGAAAGTTCTGCACCACTAGCAGCACGTAATGGAATGGCACTGAAACGTGGCCATAAAAGCATTTGTTTCCTTTTATATTAAAAAAAAGTGTTTTATACTAACACTATTGTCAAGTTGTTATCTATTTTTTTTTTATAATTTATTTTGTGTGTATGTGTGTGTGTTTAGTGATTGGGGAGCCTGTAAGTCTGGACTGGTATAACCCGCAGGGTGAGCGGATGGTCCCATCTCAGCGGGTGGCACTGCACAATGAAGGTGTTCGTTCCAGACTCACCCTCTATAATGCCAAAATAGAAGATGCTGGCATCTACCGGTGCCAGGCCAACGATGCACAGGGACATACACAGGAGGCCACTGTGGTGCTGGAAATCTACCGTGAGTATCAGACACAAACAAATAAATCTGCTCATACACACCTTTTGTTGTCATAATGGTCCTTGTTACTTAATTTATATAAACGCATATGAAAAGAGATCAGAAATTAACAGGGGCTTGGGATAATATATAAAAAATATTATAATGTCCCATAATGAACTTTCACAAAATGCCTTTTAATGAATTAATCTGTTTTTATTTGTAAAATATTTTATGTACATTTAAATCACAGAATTACGTTAAAGGGGTCATATGGTGCGATTTCAATTTTTCCTGTCTCTTTGGAGTGTTACAAGCTCTTGGTGCATAAAGAAGATCTGTAAAGTTGCAAAGACTAAAGTCTCAAACCCAAAGAGATATTCTTTATAAAAGTTAAGGATCAACCACACCCCCCTATAACGGCTCGTTCTACACGCCCCCACATCTACGTCACTATGTGGGAAAATTTGCATAACACCGCCCAAATGTTCACACAAAGAAAGAAGGTGTAATGTTTATTCTCTCTATTTCCGCCGCTGCCATGTTGTGGAGTCGCTGTGTGTTTCATTGTGAAAGCGAAACTACTTTGTTTGGTCTTCCAAAAGAGGACAAGACTAGAAATCAATAGTTTAGTTGTATTTCAACACTGTTCCAGAACAGTCCAACCCAAATATTCAGATGTGTGCTGTGCTTTTATGGAGGATGAGGACTGTTTCCTGAACCAGTAGCCTGCAATGCGTCTGTGGCACAGAGGCTGTTTTTATAAAGTTGGGCAGTTCAAACTTTGCAAGGACAGTCTGGCGCTTCTGACTCACAGCCTGTAGGTACGTTTTTTCATATATAAATAATTTGCCAATGATGATTCAAACGCGAGTTTTGAGCAGTAGAGTAGGCTTGTTGTTTGTTGTTTCTCTGATCACAAATGCAGACATGGTTTCATGTTAACACAGCACGATACGCAACCCAACGCAACGCGTAAAAAGACAGTATAAGTCATTATAGTCAGTAATTATGTCTCCACTGGATGCAACAAATGCCTCATTTGTAATGTTTTTTTTTTTTGTTTTTTTTTCTCATCTAGTGATGTCCGGATCGCGAACAAATCTTTCTATTTAACCGGATCTTCTTAGTGAACCGGTCGAACCAGTTCACCAAATCGAACTGAATCGTTTGAAACGTTTTGCATCTCCAGTACGCACTAAAACTTAAGTTATTTGGTTTATAAACGTGCCTCACACTCCCTCTGACATGAAATAAACCAATTTCCCGAGTTATTCAGTTACTCCTAACAGTACATTGACTGAACTGCTAAAAGAGAACCGATGATGGGGTGTGCACGAGCAGAGCAGCTGGACTGAGTCTCGTGCTGCTGGCCTGGGAGACGGCATGGTATGTTAAGGGGCGTAACATTTCCATCACACGCTTGAGGCATTCGGCCAATCACAACACACTGGATAGCTGGCCAATCAGAGCACACATTGCTTTTCAGAACGATGAGCTTTGTAAAAATCGACACGTTTCAGAAGGCGGGGCATAGAGAAGAAACTGTAATGTATATTGTATGGAAAATAATGTTTTTTTTTTTTTTTTTTTACCTTAAACCGCATGACCCCTTGAAGCTTCTTCAACAGAACCTTTGCTTGTTTAGACTTCTTTTAAAAAGAAGAAATAACTAGGATTAAATAAAGTGGAAAAATAATAAAACTAATTGAATGCAATAAAATCAAGATCAAGAACTGTGTTGCATCATCTTAATTATCTACTGCATGTACAAGCAGGAGAATACAATTTTTAAATATTTGTGTTTTGTAACATCTCCAAGACGCTTTCAGAAAACTACCTACAAAGCTACAGTACTGTGAAAATTTTAGGCACTTGTGTGTGCAATTGTTGTAAAGATAAATTCACAATTAGATTTTATTTAGCAGTTAACTTCTGTTAACTAAATTAAATCAACGTTTAGTCTGTCTTGGTATTTGTCTGTTTCTTCATGTCATTCCAGACAGACTGGATGACGATGAGATCAGATCTCTGTGTGGAGCACTGGCTGTTGTCAGACTCCTTGTGCTTACAAACAATTAATGTTTGGAAATGTAAACTGATAATTCCTACTGACACACTACAGCAAAAATAGAAATAACTGAGTTAACTGAACCATTTTTTGTTGGTGAAAATACTAGTGGCTTAAGACTTTTGCACAGTAGTGTAGACAGAGAGAGAGAGACTAGTGTGTGTGCGTGTGCAAGGCAAGAACACATTAATAAAGTGACAGTAAAGACATTTATAAGATTGCTAAATATTTCTGTATCAGATAAATGTTTTTTTTTTGTACATTCTGTTCATCACAGATACAATTGTTTTAATTTTTTTTAACATTGTTAATAATAAGAAATGTTTCTTGAGCAGCAAATCAGCATATTAGAATGATTTCTAAAGGATCATATGACATTGTAGACTTCATTCTGAAAATTCAGATTAACCATCAAAGGAATAAATTACATTTTAAAATATATTTAAAATAAAAACAGTTATTTTAAATTGTGATATTATTTCACAATAGTACTCTTTTTACTGTATTTGTAATCAAATAAACGCAGCTCTGCTGAGCATAAGAGACTTTTTACAAAACAATTAAAAATTTTACTGAGCCCAAACGTTTGAATGATTATTTTGAATACTATATGTAAGATACATCTTCAGTTGTTGAGCAAAGTGCACCCTGAACATTTTGGAGATGTGCATTTTTCTTTCTTTCTTTCTTTCTTTCTTTCTTTTAATTTATGCATTTTCAAACATGTGCTGACAAGTTTAGCAGAGTGAGGAGACATAATGGGATCAGAAAATGGCATGAGCCAGACCTGAACTTCAGTGAACCAGAACAATTCAAATCTTTTCACATTGTTGTTACATGTTACAGTGTTTACAATAAATTGCTTGTGCTTAGAGACAGAACCAGTTAGAGAATTTGAAGAATGTAGATCCTAAATCACCTGTGATTCAACACTGTGTGGCTCTTCAGAATGAAAAGCAAGCAGCTTTTGTCTCTCCTGCTCATGGCACTCGGCACACAGGGGATACCAGGCTTCCTGGCACGCCTGTGGTCTCTGAGCGGTGGGGATGCTGTCCCTTTAAACATCCCATCACTGTCAAAGCCCAGATATCTGTGCCGAGAGACCAGCCAGAGATACCTAGATAATTGTCTTTTTTGCTCTATTTTACAAATAAACAGAGAAAATAACAAGCTGGCTTTTCATGTGTGGAAGTAAAAGTTCTGACAGTGTTGTTCGCATTTCTTAAGATGATATGTTTTGAAATGTCTTGAAATAGTTTGTCATCTAAGGTAAACTCATGTATTTCCTCTAAAGTTTGTTTGTCTCCAGTAACATACATCATTCCAATTTCAGCCATGACTGAAATCAATCAAAAAAAAAAATTATTCAGTAACCCTCCATCTGTCCTCATTTGTTCTCTTTGGAGATTATATTTGATGCAGACTTTTACCTCGAATTATCATACATTTACATTGAGATTTATTCAGCATATTACAAGGAAGCATGCTGTTACATGTCCCGGCTATAAAAGCAATTCAAGACTACTGTATATTGATGCAAATTACAATGGAACAACATCTTGGCACAGCTATGTGGGAATCCATTACATACTGTAGCTAAGGACATTATGTGTGTTCGCACAAAAACCCCTCCACCACTGGAAATGCTGCCATTGAAATAGCCATTTTGATTTTCCCTGTGAATAGAGGACATCCAAAAGCTTTTCAAAGAGAGCTTCACAATGCAGGGGAAATGGACGTGTTCCATCCGAAGATGTTTGACAAATCTGTTGATGTAAAGCTAAATGTAATTTCCCCAACAACGAGACAGCTGCCGCCACACGACCGAGAAAGAACTAGTATTACAGAGAAGAAAAAAGTAACAAGGACGGGGGAGAATAGTTTCACTTTCTTCCTTTCTTTCCTCTGTGGAACAAAATTAGAATTTTTTACAGAAAGTAGTAGTTGTGGTTTATGCAGATATAATGAATTGGGAATAAAAAAAGATGTGAAAGTTCCATAAAAGTATCATAATTTTCCCCATATGTGTGCACTTTATTCCAAGACTTTTGAAGTCATTTTAAAGTTATATAAGACTGAAATTCAGTGAGTGATAATATCCAGTTATTTTTCTAGTGAGCTCTTTACCTGAGAACTGCATAGAATAGATTAAATGCAAAAAAAGTGATTTTTTTTTATCTTGTTTTAGTGCAAAATGACATAGTATATTAATTATTTTTCTAAAAATATCTACATTAAATTTATAGAATTTGAAAATATCAATATTATATTAATAAAACAATGTAATTATTAAATATACAGTACAGTAAAGTTTTCCTTTTGAATTAAGTTTATTTTTCTTATCCCTTTAACAGATACTTTATTATTTTAAGCTTAAACTCACTTAATTTTGAAAACAAGATTTAATATCTTACTTTACATCATTTTGCTTCTCAAGTGAATGCATCTTGATTTAAAAAAATTTTACTTGAAAAAAAGACAGAAATACTGAATACTTAAAAATGTCTGCATCTCTCTTGAAAGCATTTAGAATAACTATGACTATTAATCACACAATGCAATGTCAAAAACAAAAGTTTTGACTTCAAAAGTGCAGAATATAATGCACAAGTGATCTATGGATATTTTTTTTAAAGATGGCTTCGATTCCTGTACAATGTAATTGCATGGAAAAGAGCAACCTTCTTAATTTCTTCTTATATGTTGCACAAAAGAAAAGAAAAAAAGTTTAAAACAATATGAAAGTGACAAGAATGACATAATTTTAATCTTTGAGTGAACCCATCCTTTTGGAAATGCACCTTAATTGATTCCTTTGTTAAACTCTTGAATTAATGGGGAAGAGGTGACTAAAAGTAATAAAGAACAAGAGTGAAAGCGAGAGATGCCAAGTCCAGACAAAGTGAAAAAGAAAGGAAAAGGTGCCAGGGTGGAAATTTCTCTCTTATAAAGGCTTAAAGCACAGGGGTAAAACAAGGCTGCGTAAAATGTTCCCCAGATTCTCTGTATTTCTTTTTTTAAGTGTATGAGAATGTTATTTTAATCCTCAAGTGTGTTTAATGAGTAGATCTTGTAAAATTTCAGGAGATATTTCACGATCTTGCTTCTCTGTGGCTGACTTTGTTCCAAGCTTGGCATTTGCCTATGTTCCATTAGAAGTTGTATTTAGAGCAGTGGGAGCCGTGTGTAAACAGACATGACTCACAGATCAATACACAGAGCCGCTGTGCTGATGAGAGCGTGCTGCATCTTTCTTTCTTTCATCTGTATGAGGACGTTTTTTTTTATTGTGGTGTGTAGGATGTTTTAAGAGGATTTTCCCACACAAACAAAATGTGGTTTTGGTGTGTCAGAATGTGGCTGTGAATTGTGAATAATCAGAGATGATGTGGAAGCACACCTGTTTGACAAGCAGACGTAGATGTTGACATGTCCCTTGTTTTTCCTTGATTTTTCTTTGGTTTCTGCACTGGGGGGTCTGAACTAGTTCTCAAAAGGCCTCATGTGTTTTTTTCTTTTGTCGTCATACCATTTGGATTTCAAGTGTTACAAATGAAATCCATACAACTTCCACCCAACATACTGTACATCCAGAACAATTAGCAGCATGCAACTTAATCAGACATGTTTGTTTGTTTTGTTTTAATTTGGGGTATTTTATGGTATGTAATGGCAGTATTAAATCTGTATTTTAACTCTGAGAGTAAAAAGAAGTACTAAAGTCTGATTTTTTTTTTTTTGGTGGCTGTGCTTTAAATTTTAATTATTATAATCTTAATTGAAGTTGATGATTTTGAAAAACTGACAGTAATGTTGTTTTACAGAAATTGTGAGTACTACTGTAAGTCTGTAAGGATAACCCTGCCTGGTTGAAATGTTTGGAAATGATTAACAGTTGAAAACATTCACTAGAAATTTAGAAACATAATCAGATGTAATCAGTTACATTACTTTAATAAAGTAATTCAAATAGTTACACTAATTATTACATTTTAAATAGGGTAACTTGTAATCTGTAACCTATAACATTTCCAAAGTAACCTTCCCAACACTGCTCACAAGGAAGATCTGAAGTCACCCACACCTGAAAAGTACCATGACATAGTGTCAGAGTATGTTCACAGAAAAAAAAAATGGTGTAGAAACCATTTCTGCTCAGATATTTGTAGAACATTTTACAGGCAATTCTGAAAAATGGCAAGTTACAATGAATTAACCTTAAAAAAAATATTTTTTTCAATGTAAATAGTATTTTCTTATAAAACGTCCGGTAATCTGTTATTTACAATTTATGAAGAGATAGTATCTAGTAAAATTTTAGTTTTTTTTTTTAAAGTCAGACTTGGGGCTCAAGAAACATTTGTTATTATTATCAATGTTGAAAACGGTTGTCCTGCTTTTGTGGAAACTGTGATGCTTTTTTTCAGGATTCTTTGATGAAACAAAAGTTGTAAAGAACAGCATTAATTTGAAATCGAAATCTTTGCAATATAAGTGTCTTTACTGTAACTTGATCGATTTAATGATCCTTGCTAAATAGAAGTATTAATTTATTACAAAAACGTCTTACTGATCCCAAACTTTTCAATGATAATGTGCATTAGGAGCATTTCACAACATTTTTCTCCTCCCTGATGCACAGAGAAGCTGACGTTCAGAGATGTGAGGTCTCCTCAGGAGTTTCGACAGGGTGATGTGGCTGAAGTGGTCTGTGATGTCACCAGCTCCCCCGTTCCTGTGGTCTCCTGGTTTTACAACAATATGGAGATCATTGAAGATACTGAGAGTAAGTAATCTGTCATATATACTGCCTATCACCTACATCGTAAAGCACACCTTTGCAGCTGAATAGATGAGATAAATTCATATCATTACTTTAATTGTTGAAAATTATTGTAGAGCTCAAGCTGCTTTGAAGCTGATTTGAGAAATGGGAAAAGATTGTCAAAAAAAAAAAAAGGAATGGATGAATGTTTAAAGTGTTATTATTGTAAAGGATTTGAGACCTTGATCACTGCAAGAATTTTTAAATATTATTCCCTTCCCCAACTTAATGGTGACAAGTGTTAACAAGCAAGCTGGTAAATAAATAAATAAATATGTGTTTTATGTAAATGTGATTTCAGCCAGCAATAAATATAGCTCCTTTTAAGTTGAAGTTAGAATTTGATTAACACGCCATCAAATATTTTGTTCTCCAGAGTTTCAGCTCCTACAAAACAACAATTTGCAAGTCCAGAGAGTAACTAAAGCAGATGAAGGAGTATATCGCTGCGAGGCCAGAGTCGAGGCCAGGGGAGAGATCGACTTCCGGGACATCATCCTGGTGGTTAACGGTGAGTTTGGGAAGCTGAGATCAATCCAGTAGTCATTCCTGAGATCTATCTGGTTAAATAATACATTATATTCATGATTTCCATTTTTGGTGAACTGTTCCTTTAAACATAAAGTAGTTCCAGCCCTATCTTTCAGACGAAAGCCGCACGCATCCCGTTATCTCAATGACATTAGCCCTGTGCCGTCTGATGGGAAGGAAACGGCACAGTGACATCACCCAATCTGCGTGTCCTTGTCTAATGCAATGATAGCAAACATGAACGGGTGTCTGTTTAGTTTACTTCTGATATTTTCCTCGCTGATCCAATCATGGTGCTCAATGAGGCATGACCGATAATCCAGCCGACATGACAACACATATCAGAGACCGACATAAAATAAATGCCACTCTGCGGGGCTGTTCTGAAGCCCCTGGTCAGATAAGTGTTAGATAGGGAATACAAAATTAATATGTCTTTGTCCTCTAGGAGACGTTTTGATCTTTTCAAAGTTAGTCGCTTTTGCTGGATGCGTGTTGTCGGTTGAAAAGTCTGGACACTTTGAGATGACTTTGAAATGCCTAGGCCATACATACTAAACAGCATCTCTGTAATATCTGTAATGTTGTGGCTTTAATGTGTGAGTTAGGCTGCAGAGAGCTTAGCCTTCCCCGGCCCCTGCCTGATATGTGTATATGAATATAGATATGAAGAGAAATGAAGTGAAAATGACTTCAAGAAACTGAAATTATTCCTTATGCAGGAGTTTAATTTAGTTTACATAAATGAGCAGCACTGGGATTTGTTGAATAGCTTAGATTATTTCTCAAGTGCTGCATAAAAGCCTCAATATTGTTGCTGATATATCTTGTAAAATTATTTAGTAGAAGTAAATATATTTTAAAAATTAGGTAATTCTTGTAAAATATTTTTGAATGGCATACAATAATATTCAAAGGGTTTTTTTTGGGTGGGGGGGTGGGTGGTTGGGCTGAACATTTTTTATTCTACTCTTAAAAATATATACATATAAACAAATTATTATTTTTATTTAATGTATTCCTGTGGTGGCGAAACTTAATTTTAGCAGCCATTACTCCAGACTTCAGTGTCACATGATCCTTCAGAAATCATTCTAATATGCTGATTTGCGGCTCATTTGCTTTCTTATTATTATCAATGTTGTATTTTTGTGGAAAGAACAGCATTTATTTGAAATATATGCTATATACATCACATAAATAAATGTAAATGTTTTTACTTTCACTTTCAAGGAATCTGTTGCTCCCTAACTAAATACAATTATTATTTTTAATAATAATAAAAAAAACTTACTGACCCCAGACTTTTGAACAAAAGTGTAAGTCCAGTAATTTAATAATTATCAGACATGTTTGAATCCATATTAATATTCCTGAGATGTTTTTAAGCTAAATTTGAGAAGCAGGAAACGTAAGCAGCAGTTGCTTTCTATTTAATCTCATCTCTGCCTCAGAGGAACGATTAAGATATTAAAGAGATCTCAGTGGTTTTTACTCCGGTAGATTTTTGTACTTCAAAATATCTGCTTTATTGTAATTTTTATTTGTAGCTGAATTATTAGCCTTTGAAAGTGTGTAATTGTTGATGCTAAAGGTCAATTCAGTCTATGTTAGATGGTTTTCTGGCCTGATTTGATGTCTTAATGCCCAATTGTGTCTCACATTAGCAGAGCTGTTTCAGTTGGGCATGCGTATCTGGGAATAGGTTAAATTAGATTACTGCCATGGAAAATAGGCATCGATTGGCAAGAAAGTCAATGATAATCTTGTTGGAACCATTTCGGTGCATGACAGCCCAGTGCTGTGCTGTGTTTGTGTGTGTGCGTGTGTGTGTGTGTGTGTGTGTGTGTGTGTGTGTGTGTGTGTGTGTGTGTGTGTGTGTGTTTCCTCCGTGACTCTTACCACAAGTCCACAGTGTGTGTGCATCGCATGTAAAATGTAAAGGTATAGTTTACTGAGAAATTTAAAATCTGTAATTATTTACTCGCTTAAAAGTCATTCCATACCTATGACTGACTTTCCTTCTGAGAAAGAGAATGGAAACCCTGAAGAATGTGTTGATTGTTCTTTTTCATGCAGGTACTGTACAATGAAAGCACACTTTAACCTTACAAAAGTATTGCAAAAAATATATATCTTAAAAGTCCAAATCATATAAAGTGAAAAAATAGAATTGTGGGTAAAAAAAAAAAAAAAAAAAAAGTGTAACAAAGGGAGTCGTGACGACGTAGTGGGGATCCAATTGCAGGCTTTATTAAAAGAGCATAGTCAGGACAGGCAGGGTAAGAAACCCGCAAACAATCACACCCAAGACACAGGCAAAAGAGTAATCCAACAAGACAGGCAATGGTCAGGGCAGGCAGCAGTCAATCAAAAACAAGCTAACAATCCAAGGATCAAAACACGAGAAAGGCAAAACTAGGAAATACGGAAGGGCTAAACATTTAATAACCAGCTAAGACAGAGAGAGTGTGTGCTATTCTTATAGTCCTACTAATGTGAGACAGCTGTGAACTGATGATGAGATCTGATAAGAGACAGGTGATGCACTTGATGAGTCCGGGCAAAGGATAATGGGAAATGGAGTCCTGGGTGAAAGCCAAGGTACAGAACGGAGTGCCCTCTAGAGGAGCTCACGGGCACTCCAGCTGGAGATTGTGACAAAAAGACAAAAATAGAAGTTGTTATTCACTGATGAGCTTTACCTTCAGTGGGTGAAGCTGTGACGGAATCAACTCAGTTTACCTCAAGAACCGTACAGTCTCAATTGTTTTTGTGCATTCTTTGTTAAAAATTCAAAAGAATCATTTATCTGCGAATCATTCTTGATTTATGAATGAGTCAGTCACCATTGCTAAATTTGGCACATTGAGAAATTGAGCAATGTTTAATTTTGACTTCAATTTCTTTCTCAAATAAAGCTATCGTTTGACTTCAGAAGACTTACATAGTTGCCAGATATGGCTGCCAAGTCATATGGGTCAGCTTTATGCTACTTTTACTCTGATTTTGAGAGTCTTCAAAAAAATTTCTTTAGTGTTTTACAGAAGACTAAAGTCATATGGGTTTGGAATGGCATGATGATGAGATAATTACCCCTTTAAGTATGGAAAAAGTACATTTGTATGATCAAATTCAGAGGAAAGATAAAAACCGACAAATCTGCAGTGCCCTGGGTGTGATCTTTGAGCTGCCCACTCACACAGACACCCTCATTACCAGCAGTTCAATTGTAGGACTGCCTCCAAGGTTAGAACTACTTAACCCTGGAGAGTGGACAAAGCTTGCTGAGCTGCTCTGGTGTGAGATTGAACCCCAGCCGTAATGATGATGATCCCCATCACCTCCGGGGCTGTCATTTCATCAACAAAAAACATTTAGTAATGCACGCCATTGATGCTCTGAAGACAAATGGCAAAACAATCGTGGCATTAATTTGAACTTGGCTGTCAGCAGTTTGGGTTTACCTAATGAATGACCCATAATGTGCAGAGGGAAAAGCAAATAGTGTGTGCGTTTATGATTTCTAATAGAGGATGAGGGGGATGTGTTAATATACTGCCAAGTCAGGCTGAAAGTGACCATGAATAAAACATCCATTTAATCTAATCTTTTTACCCCGGCGCACACTCCATTAAATTGTGTTATGTCTTTAAACCAGTCTCAATAACTCAAAATGATGCCTTTTTTCCAGACAGGATGGCTCCATCCATTCCCTACACCAGCAAATTGCAAAAGGGAACAAAAATGCTGTATTTAAAAATTGGTGTAGGAAGTTTGCAGAAGAACATTGCTGCCTATTATTGAAACTATTTGAACGTCATTCCATCTCAGGTGAATTACCTCATTCTGAAGGGCATGGCGGAATAATTTCTGAACGAGTCAAAATTGGGTTAGGTTCAGTCTGAAATTACTTTATCACCTTCCAGTTCTTTGCAGAGATGGAAATATAAAAATTCTCACTCAATTCATTGCACATTCCCATAATAGACCGTGCCATTGAAAATCGCTATCTGCCTGACCTTGGAGTTCACATATGGAGCTTTAATAGACACACACGCATATACTTTCAGCTGTAAACTGTCACTCTACAAAGATAAGTCAATTTTTTTCATGAATATGAACTCTGATGAAAAATTATTTAGTGAGATTTTTAGTGGAAGTTTGTTTGAGGCATCCAGGTTGACCTCTTGTTTGACCCCAAGGTCTTTCTCCATTGACCTTTCACTATATGATTAAGTGGACTGCTCAGGATGTATTGATTTAGACACAGAGGGTGGCTGATGTATTTATTCATTCTTTTCTGGCTTGTGAGAAGGCATTTTGAGTGTGATCACGTTGTTGATGATCTGTATGCACTGGAGATGAAGGTGAGTGAATAAAGAGTTAGTTCTATCAACTGCTGTGCCTGTGTGTGTTGGAATATAAATGAAAACTCACTACATTACAGGATGATACAGCATTTGTGTTGTCAAAAACTCTAAAACTGGCAATTTTTCAGCGTGACCAGACTTTGTACAGAAAAATTTGAATCTTGGATCTCATGAAAATAGCATTTGAGTATTAATTTAGCTCAATGTGTGCCACATGCTGTCAACCAGAATTTCCCAGGAAGTGAGAACATGTTGATGGCTTGTGAATGAATATGTCATTTGAATAAGTATTTGTTGAGACTAGAACATTTGAGAAATAATGTGAAAACTTCCAAGAGATTTCACACTGAAAAATTAGAAATGACAAGTTTGTGTATTAGCATAATTCAGAGGTGACAGAAACACCATATAATGTTTTTCTTTCTCGAACAGTTCCGCCGGTCATCTCTGTGCCACAGCAGTCCTTTAACGCCACTGCGGACTATGGAGAATCTGTGACCTTCACCTGCAGGGCCTACGGCTCTCCTGAACCTGATGTTACCTGGCACAGGTATGACAATTTTAGCACCATCACTGCAAAATCTGAGCACTGATGACTGATGAATGTGTTTTTAGTCCAGTGCCTGTATATAAATATTGATTATGATATAATATAATTAGTATTGACCAAGTTTAGAGGCTGTCATATGTGGATCAACTTACTATGTTGTGTATTTTCATCAGTTTCAATATGAAAAATAACTTTCATATTGATTCAATGGATTTATTGCATTTTGAGAAAAAAATATCATGGATTTATAGCATTTTGGTGAAAAAAAATACAGTTTTATAATAAATCTTTGAGAATCAAAACCTAGATTTTAATTTTTTATGTTATTATAACTTAAAGATGCTATGTGAAAGTTTGAAACAGAAAATAGTGGTTTTCATCTTGCCACTTTCTTGGTAAAGAAAACACATTTTCACTCAAATTAATCAAAATGGATTTATTGCGTTTTGGAACCAAACTCTTCAAATAATATACAGTATAGACAAGGCAATTTTTGTGTATTTAATGCTTTCGGTTGCAGTAAATCACCTGTAGAAATCCCCCGCCCCATCGGTGCTGTTTTGGAATTGTGCTCTCGCACTGATTTGCCCTGTTTAGTAAAACTAGCCCCAAGAGTTTTGATGAGGTAAGGTGTCATGCAAAAACTGAGGATCAGGAACTTGGGAACAGGAACGAGGTATCGCAGCCAAGAAAGAGCTGTGATGACTGGGAATGGACACATTTATTCCATCCTTAATGTGTGGGCTTTGAGTGACAGCAGCCCAATTCGTTGATTGCAGGCTCTCAATCATTGTAATTACCTCCAGCTCGGATGAGAATGAGCGAGATGAAAGTGATCCCTGCCAAGCATTCTCACACATTGACCTTTAATGAATGAACATAACCAAACCACTCACAGATACACTGGGATATGACAGAAGCACCACCAATTGGATTATGTCTGCTAAAACCTGATAGTTTCATTTCATTTTGCATGTGTGCTGGTGCCAACATAAGGACTGTGGCGGAAGTAAAGTGTATTTTGGTGTATTTATTTAAAATAATAATAATAATAATAATTAATAAAAATAAAAATAATGCTATAAATAAATGTATGTGATTATACTTACCTGTGCAATTAGCGTCACTACAATTAGTGTGTTGTAATGTCCTCTGGCTGAGAAACATCTGCTCAGTTTTAACAAATTTGTTGTAAGCTGCGACTGGAATGAAGCATCCGTCTGTTTGTGTCTCTCTGTTGACTCTGTCTGTATAGCCAGAGAAAGCTTGATTCGATTCCCTTCTCCCCATTTCCTGTAGCCACACAGGTCTCTCTGCTTTAAATAGATTTCATTTCCGTTCATTCCTTTCCTAACATTATGAGAGTCTGAAGCTGCGCTGTAATTTTCTGCAAAAAATATTGCATTATTCTGTCTCCACCTTGACAGCATACCTACAGTACATGGTATGTATATTGAATGTAACAGAATATTCTGAAATGTTGTATCTCCATGTATGATGAATAACCCATCACCTGGCGTTTCTTTGCTTCCTGCATCTGCATTATGTACAGTATTTTTGATTGGCTGGTCAGGGAGATTTTCTTCTTGCGATACGAATAATACCACAGTGTTGGTAATTTAGACTTTGTTCAACTGACATGTGTTGTATATGTGTGCTTTGTCAGGAAGGGAGTGCAGCTCCAGGAATCGGAGCGGTATGTAATGAGAGCTCGAGGTACGACACTCACAGTTCGAAACATTCAGCAGGACGACGGGGGCTCCTACACCTGCAAAGCCTCTAACAAGGCAGGAGAAGTTGAGCACGAGCTGTTTCTCAAGGTTTTTGGTGAGAACACCTTTTTCTACTGGGTTACATAACTCTTCATCCACTAAATAGGATGTTACCTGTCAAACTAAGCACACTTGTTGTCCTGTCAAATTATTGTTCAAATTTTAAAAGACCTAAAACATAACATAATTTGAAAAATAATCATCTCAAGCAACAGACTAGTATATAATGAGAGGAAAAGGCCAGAATTTGTCAGGATTAGGTTCTAATTTTTCTTCTTTTTTGCTTTTATTAATTAATTAACTGTGGCACATCTCCCAGAAGTTGTTGTTGTGATGTAATGTGACCAACATGTACAACACATGAATAAATCATGTTAAATAGAACCGCATTGTTTACCATTTCACTGCATATTTTGCACTGGTGCTTGTTGTTTGTTGTTCCCTTTGAGTTTTGTGTCATGTGGTGATAATTGTAGTTGTGGGTCATTGAGTATGTTTACATGCGCAGCAGAACCCTAAGTATGAAAAATCAGCTCATAAGCTCATGTCTTTACATTCTGAAATTGCTGGGGGGGGGTTATGTATGTATACACATACATAACGAGCTACAAATTAATACATTTACATGCAGAGTGACCGTGGGGTGATTGGCAGAGTTCTAAAAGTAAAAAATAAATAAGAAATAAAACAAAATTGTAACATACACTACCATTCATATGCTTGGCATCCGTAAGATCTAATTATTTATTATTTTTTTATTGTTTATAAAAGAAATCTCTTATGCTCACCAAGGCCACATTTATTTGATCAAAATATTGTAAGAACAGTAATATTGTGAAATTGTATTACTATTTTATGTAATTGTTTTCTGTTTTGATGTTTAACAATGTAATTAATTCCTGTTATGGCCAAACTATCTATATAAACATTTTATATTAATATCTCTTGAACTTATGGCTTACATGCCAGTGATGCCCCATTTGCGTGTCTTTCTGAACACTAGTTTAGGCTATAGTTGAATGAAGTAGATCGTATAATTGTCAGCATCCATGGCTCCTGAGAAAGAATACTTTCTATCTTGCTTATGGCTAGTGCAACAGCAGGAACCCTGATGTTTTTGAAAGGTGATTGACAGCTACATCCCTGTGCTTCACTTTTCCAGTCCGGCCATGCGACATGCTTTTCTTCCATAAACAGATGGCCTAAATTGCATGAGAATGGGTGACATATTCTTTATGGGAAAGAATTTTGATTTTGATTTTCATGAAGCTGCCAACATTTTCACCGATTATTCAAATAGCACCTTGTCTGCTCATGTAAATGTATGGAAATTTATTCTGTAGTCATCAGAATCCTTTCCATGTGCAAGCAAAGGGTATTCTTCAAAGCAGCTCATTTAAATGAGCCTCCGTTATTGGATGAGAGTTTTGTTTTGCAAAGTGTGGTGGGAATCCGAGTTGTAACTTTCCTTTATGACCCCTGACAGCTAACAGAGCGAGGGCTGCTAGGGTTTCCACTCAGGCATGGTTCTTCTGTGTTTTCTGCATGCTCATAAAACTAGTTTTTGGCTTTAATGAATGGCATTCCAAGGTTCTAGAGCTGGATTTAAATCGCTTTATCTCAGCACCGTCTACTGATATGTTTATAGGTTTTTCCCAGCTGTATAATAGTGATCTTCTTAGTAATGATGATAATTGTTCAAAGTGTGAAATGAAACTCTTTGACATTGCATTTGCTGTCTATTGACAAATATGTTTAAAAAAAAAAGTTTGTTAAAAAGTGGATTTTGGCATCTGTTTGCATGGATATGAACATGTAGTTCCTGAAGAACATCTAAATGCAAATAAGTCTTTATCATTAGGATTATGCTCGTTTCTTAGATTAATTGTTAGTTGATTTAATCCCTAATGTCAATATAGCAAGAGAAAGAGATTATGCTGATAAGATTTTTTTCTCACTGTTCTGCCGTTCTCTTTTATTTATCCGCTATTATTGTGCGCCCTGCGGGAAAGCATTTTTTGATGTATATTTATCAGGTTAAACGCTGCGATGGTGTCACCTCTTTGCTTGAAGGCTGCCGCTGTTGTACATCAGTTACCCTACTAATGAGCGTTGCTACACAAGACGAGCCTTATCATAGATTTATGATGAGAATCTTAAGTATTCCTATGCCACACAACCCCTGCAGTTTACTAATGTTTATTTACCAGTGGGAGCCTGTTAGATTCAGATAGCAACAGATGTGTTGTGCTTGTCAATGTGCTGTGTCTTTTTCTGAACCTCAGACAGCAAACTGCCGACCTTTCTGCAAAATTCTGTTGTTTTCTCTTCCAGCTGGGTGTCCATGAAAGATGTTTGATTGTCAGAATGATGTTGTTGAAGCAAAGTTCAGTCTGATATTTACTGAATCGTTACCCAAGTGCAATATGTACTCTGAAAGAAAAATCTTTGAGATTATATTTCAGTGTCCCAAGGAAAAAAAAATCTTTTTTTGTATGTATACATATTCTATAGATGATATGAAGCTCGTAGAGACACATGCTGCATCGTTATTCTGAAATGAAAAGATGCTTATATCTGAGCTATTGGATTTAAAGGCAGTCAGTGACGGATAAAGGCAGTCAGTGACAGATATCATGTGACTATTGTAATCTAAGCTTGAGTGTTTTTTCTAGTTCTGTATTTTTCTCTTTTGTCTTTGTCACATTCCTCTGTTGCCCCTCTCTTGCAGTCCAGCCCCACATTACTAAGCTAAGGAACGTGACGGCTGTGGAAGGCAGCGCTGCTATGATCTCCTGCAAAGCTGAAGGTGAACCTTTGCCTGAAATCTCCTGGAGGAGAGCCAATGATGGACACAGCTTTTCAGATGGAGATAAGGTACAATATTATTCTTAGAGTAAATAATGTTTTTTGTTTTTTTTTTTTAAATCTGTGCAAAAAGTTTGGCAAGGTAAGATGTTTTAATGTTAATGTTTTTTTTGTTTTTTTTTAAAAAAGGTTATTATGCCCACAAAGGCTGCATGTATTTGAAAATGTTGTGTAATATAATATAATATAATATAATATAATATAATATAATATAATATAATATAATATAATATAATATAATATAATATAATATAATATAATATAATATAATATAATAATATTGTTATAATACTAAATATTATAAATATTATTACAGTTATTTAAAATTAAAAAATAAATAATATATTTTAATGAAATATGAATGAAGCTGAATTTTCAGCAGCCATTACTCCAGATCCTTTAAAATCATGCTAATATTCTGATTTCTTAATGTTAGAAATCTTGAAAAATATGATGCACCTTTTTTCAGGATTCAGAAGGATAGCATTTATTTATTATTTTTTTGTAACCTTTTCAATGTGACACTTTTACTGACACTTTTAATCAATTTGATGGATCCATGCCAAATACGTGTTGTTGTTGTTGTTGTTGTTGTTGTTGTTGTTGTTGTTGTTGTTGTTGTTGTTGTTGTTGCTTTGCTTTGCTTTGTTGTAATTTTACTGGCACTAAACTTTTGAATCTTAGTCTGTTGTCTTCATGTGATGAGAGTTAATGTGATGTTGCAATAAGTTTAGGACAGCAACAAGACATTTCTTTTTTTTTTTCTTTTTTTTTTTGAGTGTTACAAACACCATCTGTATTTTTATAGTGTACCATAAAATACTTTCAAGAACACGTAAACACTGAAAAAAAAAATCCCACTGAATTAAACATGAAATTAAGAAGTAGAAAGACTAAAATAGTACTTACTTGTCAAATGACCTCCAATAATCTTTGTTAGATTTACAACTTCAAAAAAATATTTTCCCGCAATGTATTGTATTTGCAGGTTATTTCTACCGCCATTTCCTCTCAGTCACTAAACATTGCAGCATATTACCACCACATTAACTGCCGGATATGTGTGACGTTCGGTCTTTGCGCACGCCCACTGTAATAGTCATGGACATTAGAGGATATAATAGACTAGCATGCAGAGACACAGCCCTGAGGCACGCTCAGTCTGTGTACCGGTTGAAGGCTGAAGAAGGCTTTCTGTGCTCCAATAATGCTCTGCATTTCCTACCGGCTTGCTCCGTGTCTGTGCTGAATGTGAATGCGGCCTGCAGAATGGCAAATGTGATTGCAGTGGCCAGGCGGGAAAGATGATGGGAACAGAAACTGTCAAAGATCATTAGAATTCTGTGAAAGGTGGGTTGTTGGCATCAACAATAGAGGCAAACGGAGCTTGACTCCAGGGAGGAACTGTGAAAAGACTCCCCATCACAGTTAATCTAGCGAGAGCTGCTCGGATAGCGATTAGAATAGCCTGCATGGCTGGGAAATGAAAGAGGATTCATACAAAGAGGTGTAGGAGAGCAGCGACGCTTGCTGCCACTCAATATGAACAAAATGAGTTTGATTTAAGCTGCTCTTTCAGAGGTGTGGGAATGTGGAGGTAAGGTAGGGGAGTTAGTCTGCTACAATTACATGGGGGCCGGGACCGAACCTGTGCTCTGAATTCAAAAGTTGCAAACAATTGATCTGGGAGCCTCTTGCCTCCCCTCCGTTTTACTCTGAACGGTTAAAGTAAGAGTTCAAAATGGATAACATTCACTGCTAGGAACGTATTGAATGGTAGAGCTGTGCGGAGAGAGATTTGACATTTGTCACAGTCTGTGGGGGCCAATTAACAGCCTAGAATAATACAACTCACTTGATGTCTACATGCTTGATGTCTAATTTGGGGGTCAGTAAATGTTTTTAATATTTCTGAAAACATCTTGTATGCTCACCAAGGCTGCATTTATTTGATCACAAATGCAGTAAACACAGTAATTTTTAAAAATGTACTGTTATTATTTAAAATAACTGTTTTCTTTTCTAAAGTATTTTAAAGTGTTTTATTATTTAAATGTATTCCTCTGATAGCAAAGCTGAATTTTCAGCAGCCATTACTACAGTTTTCAGTGTCACATGATATTTCAGAAATCATAAATATGCTGATTTGGTGCTCAAGATTCATTTATTTTTATTATGTTATTACAATATTTACAATGTCTTATTACAATGTTATTACAGCGCGTATTACAACATTCAAACCAGTTGTGTGGCTCAATAGTTTTGTGTTTTTGTTTTGTTTTGTTTTGTTTTGTTCAGTATTCTGTCATGAATAGGAAGTTCAAAAGAACAGCATTTATTTGAAATAGTTTTGTAAAAATGTAAAAGTCTTTAATGTCACTTTTTTGAATATGCATCTTTGCTGAGTAAAAGTATTCTTTTTTTTTTTCATCTTACTGACCCCAAACTTTCGAACTGTAGTGTGTTATATAAATATGTAGACAAATCTGTTCACAAATCATACTCACCCAATCTTTAAGTTCAACCCATGATACTGACTTAAATTTCTCTGTTTCTCACACAGAGCTATTGCGTGGCTTCAAAAGACTTGAAATATGATGCGGAAATCATATGGGTTGCTTTTATGATACTTTTATATGATGCTTTTCCATCTTTTTTGAAGCTTGAAAGCCTTTCATTGTAATTGCATAGAAAGTCAGTGTTCCAAATTCCTTCTTTTGTGTTCCAGAGAAGAAAGAAAGTCATACGGGTTTGGAATGACAGAATTTTCAATTTTAGGGGATGAATTATCCCTTTAAGCTGTGACCTGTTTCTTTCAGCAGGGAGCGGCAGGGAAATGGCTCTGGCTGCTGTGATGCATTTGTCAGCGTGAGCGTGGAGAATATAGTGACTAACTTAGGGCAATTTTGGTCAGCTCGGATGATGAGCGGGGTGTTGAGACAGGAAGACAGGCCTCAAAACTGTCATCATGCACTGCCTATCATTAACCACACTACTGCTCACTCTCACTAATCAAAACTGACACCGCCATACATCCATCTACTGCTTATTATGCAGTGAACGCTTCAGAGGGCAGTGAGAAAAACTGAAGAGTTGATTTACATCAGAGCAGTGTTGTGGTCTGCGAAACAAAGGTCTGTGTGATGTGTCCTCGACTTGTTTGCTTTTAAGATGGTTAAACAGTCTGAGCTCCACGTTTGTAAGGGTCTCAGACTGTTTGTAGTTCTTTAGGGACCAACAGTGTACTCAGTGATGATAATCTATTTTGGGATTATGCTGTTTCATATCCTCTCATGGATTTACATTTGTTTTGCCAGTGATTCAAAAAAGTCTGATGTATTTGAAGCTGTAGTAAAATGGAGGGTTGTTTTAGTGTTTTACATGCCAGTTTCCACACAAAGGGACATTTCTGTTCATTCATGGCTTTAGCATGATGCTTAGCTAGCATTGCAATACTATATGCATAAAAATACTACTACCTTTCAAACATTTTGGCTCTACTTGTGCTACTTAATATCTTTGTGAAAATCACAATGGGTTATTTTCAGGATTGATGAATACAATGCATTTAATTGAAACATATTTGAATATTTGAATCCTTGCTGAATAAAATCATTCATTTCTTTCTTACTTTCAAAAAAAATAAAAAATAAAAAATTTGAAACCCAAACGTTTTAACAGTAGCGATCTTGGATTGATTTTCTGTGCTCTTATCTTGGGATTGAAATTTCATGCTGCTTTAGAATTTCTCTACTAGAAGGTTTGAAGGCGGCATAATTACGCTTCCTACATTTTGGAACATCCTTGGTAGCATACTTATCATGCCTTAAATCCTGCATGGACAGGCTGCTTGCTTTGGAACAGAGCCTGTATGCACAATATCACCTTCGGTTATGCTAATGAACTACTACATCTAATATTCTTTTGCAGCATTGGTGCCTTGTATCACAATACTGTTGTCACTATTTTATACAGGCATATAGGCTATATAACACCTCTTATTTAACACCAGTTTTCTCATAACATCCCTTAATTGTGTCTTATAGCTTTATGTTTTTTTATTTAGAGGGAGTAATGGGATCAGGGCATGACGCAGTACTAACATGAATATGCGTCCCTGTGGAAGAACTACGTTTGAGTTTAACCTGTTAAGAATTACCACTGTTGAACATTTGTACTCCCAAAGCCACAAGTCAGACAACAGTGTGTGTGAAGTTAGAAATGGTTCTATACTCATTTACCATAAGAAATGTTAGGGAAAAGCAGATGAAACACTTGAGGTGTGTTAAAAGCCTCTCTGCACCCTTCCCTCTTCTAAAACTCTATGGTTTGGATCTATCCTCATGAGTCATGCCTTAATCCCCACATCTTGCTGTTACACGATTTTGTACTTAATCCTACAACCTTGACTCTCTGATTATCGGGTTTATCTGTTTTTCAAATATGTGAAGCATGTGATGCTTTTTGGGTTTTTTTCAGAGTCCAGACGGCCGAGTGGAGGTGCGAGGCCGTTATGGCGAATCCATCCTGACTATTGTTGGAGTCAAGTTATCTGACTGGGGACGCTTTGACTGTGAGGCTCTCAGCAGGATCGGTGGACATCAGAAGAGCATGTTCCTGGATATTGAGTGTGAGTGGTCTGAATTGGGATTTGAATTTAAGTGTCAGGAAAGGGGAAATTCAAGAATTAAAAAATAATCACTAGATTGAACTAATTAAGTATATGTGACCCTGGACCACAAAACCAGTCATAAGTAGCATGGGTATATTCAGAGCAATAGCCAATAATACATTGTATGGGTCAAAATTATTTTTCTTTTATGCCAAAAATCATAATGATGCTAAGTAAAGATCATGTTCAATGAAGAATATTTTGTAAATTTTTTGTAGTTTTTATATCGTAAATATATAAATAATTTTTTATTATTATTATTATTTGATTGGTATTTCATTTGGAGAACTTCATAGGCTATTTTCTCAATATTTTGATTTTTTTTTGCACCCTCAGATTCCAGATATTCAAATAGTTGTATCTCGGCCAAATATCGTCCTATCCTAACAAAACATACATCAATGGAAAGCTTATTTATTCAGCTTTCAGATGAACAATTGAGCCTTATGACTGGTTTTGTGGTCCAGGGTCACATATTTATTCACTAAAAGGTTATTTGGTTATTTATTTAGAATTGGAATTGGAATTGGAACTATGTTTCTAAACAAGAAAAAGATTTTAACACACTACCATAATATGTCCACCACATTCTTTTCAGTTAATTTTATAATTATAAATATGAATTTCTTCATTTTGTAGAAACTGTACTTTGACAAAGGTTATCAAAACTTTATACATGGAAGCCTGTGTAGAGTTTTACCCTTGTTTATAATATTATTATATTAAATAGGGCCCTATGAAATCTGTTTTATTTATTTTTTTCCAAATTCCGTTTTCCTGCGTGTTTTTTTTTTTTTTATATTTTTTTTTAGGTTTTATTTTATTTTTTCATCAAAAAAGCATGTTTATTTGTTAAATATTGAAATGTCTTGAAATCAGGAAACAGCAATTTCTTAAAAGTTTAACAAAAAAATAAATTTTTAAGGCCCTATGAAAAATAGGAAAAATAATTTGCCAGAATAATATATTTATTTATTTATTATTTAGCAGAAAAATAAAACATTTCATAGGGCCTTAAAAATGTATATATATATACAGTACAGGTCAAAAGTTTGGAAACATTACTATTTTTAATGTTTTTGAAAGAAGTCTCTTCTGCTCATCAAGCCTGCATTTATTTGATCAAAAATACAGAAAAAAACATGTAATATTGTGAAATATTATTACAACTTAACATAATAGATTTTCTTTTTGAATATACTTTAAAATAATAATTTATTCCTGTGATGCAAAGCTGAATTTTCAGCATCATTACTCCAGCCTTCAGTGTCACATGTAACATCCAGTCTATCACATGATCATTAGAAATCATTCTAATATTCTGATTTATTATGAGTGTTGGAAACAGTTCTGCTGTCATATATTTGATGAATAAAAGGTTAAAAAGAACTGCATTTATTCAAAAAAAAAAAAATTCTAATAATCTATATTCGAATAATATATTTTCTTTACTATCACTTTTTTATCAATTTAACACATCCTTGCTGAATAAAAGTATTGATTTTATTTAAAAAAAAGAAAGAAAAAAAAAATTACTGACCCCAAATTACTGACCAGTAGTGTATATTGTTTATTACAAAAATATTTATATTTTTAAAAACATAGCTTTCTTTTTTTTTTTTTTTTTTTTTTTGTTTTTTATTCATCACAAGTATCCTAAAAAAGTATCAAATGTTCTGAAAAAATATTAAGCGTAGAACTTTTTCCAACTTTAATAATGAATTCATCATATTAGAATGATTTCTAAAGGATCATGTGATAATGATCCTAAAAATTCAGCTTTGGGGGCATCACAGAAATGAATGATAATTTAAAGTATAATAAATTTAAAACAATTATTTTAAATTGTAAATAATATATCAATCAATATTACATTTTTTTCTGTATTTTTGATCAAATAAATGCAGGCTGATGAGCAGAAGAAAACTTCTTTCAAAACACTTAAAAATAGTAATGTTGTCCAAACTTTTGACCTGTACTGTATATATATATATATATATATATATATATATATATATATTATATATATTATATAGTCTATATATATATATATATATATATATAGAATGATATTAATATTTAACAGTTGTCTATATGTAACATTTTTAATTTTGGAATATGTATATGTATATGTATTATTATTATTATTATTATTATTATTATTATTATGTTATTATGTATGATTATTATTATTATTATTATTATTATTATTATTATTATTATTATTTAACATATTTATTGGTGATCTACACTCAAAATGATATGTACCTGTATAATAATAACAAAAGAATTACAGTTTTGTTTAATTTCGACTCTTCTTCCCAAAATTCAAATTCAAGTTACAGTTCTGTATCCTGTATTCTTAGAATCAGTAGCAGCAGCAGGGTAGATATATATATTTCTCATTATGGGGTGCAGTGGAACGGACCATCTAGCAGGGTTGCTAATATATACCCATTCATTCAGTCTCAATCCGTCACCGATGTGACAATGTGGGCTGCATCAATCTCTTTAATGGAAAAAATGGGTGTGATTGTGTGTGTGCTGTTTCTGTGTGTCTATGTACTGTATGTGTGTGTCTGCCAGTGTGTGTGTGTGGGTGTACGACTGAGAAATCACATATAATGCAGCATTTCCCAGTACCACAGTGCTCTCTATCTCACACCCTCTACCTCATTGCATCTCTCTAACATACTGCCAAATGAAATCTTCTTCCACCTACTGCATTGTGGGGGAAGAGGTGGTTTGAGTTTTTGCAGGTTGTTTTGAAAAATTAGAGGCAACTTGCGAGAAGTGGCAATGCTTCAGATTCAGTTTGATTAGGAGGCCATTTCACCGGATGAAAGAGAACTCCATGATAAAGTGTTTGGTTAACACGTATGTGGTAGCTCCTACCTGCCTGGTACATGCTAGATTTTAATTTAGACATCGGGCAGCTAATCTTGAATGAGTTTTTGATGGATGACTGTTAGAAGAGCTCGGCGTGCCATTACTGAGCACTCCTTTACCATTCTTTCACAGATGCACCAAAGTTCCAGACCAACCACACTATATTTTTCTCGTGGGAAGGGAACCCGGTCAACATTAGCTGTGATGTTATGTCTAACCCTCCGGCCACAATGCTGTGGAGACGGGAAAAGTTGACCATCCCTAGTGAGGGTGCTGGAAACATGCGTGTATACAGTGCCCCTGGCAGATCTCTCCTCGAGGTACAGTATTCCACCCACTGCTTTTTCTGGTTTTTAACATTTTTCTCATTCCTATTGGATTTTTATGTGTTTGGTTGTCTAGATAAGAGAGCCAGGAGAGTTAGACATTAATTATATCCAGGCCTTAGCCCACTGGTGGCATTCAAATAGTTAGGAGTCTTTAAAAAAATGTATTTATTACATTGGTATTTGTTATACTTTAATTATTAAAATTGTCAAATTATTTATTTAGCATTGGATATATTTTTCCAAACAAAATTCAATAATGTCTTAACAGCAATGAATTTAAGTTATTAATTTTATTACAGTTTTCAAACTTCAGTAGACCACCATAAGATGTTCACCACATTGATTTGAGTAAAAAATATTATATAGAAATATTAAATACAGTTTTAGATATTATTTTTTTTTTAATCCATTTAATTTACTTTCATTTTAATCAATCTGCTGTCAATGCTGCCTTCAGATTTGTTTAAAAAGCTAAAAAAAAAATTGTATAAAAATATAAATGAATATAACTATCTACAGTATTAATAAACCATTTTGTACAGTATGTACGGGTTACAGGCAGCTGATCATGATAATTCTAAGCTGTTTTTTTAAGGACACACTGTAAAAAATCAAAAGTTGAGAAAACTTTAAGGCAACCAGCTTCAGAAGACTTTTGAGTTTTCTCAACTTTGTTTTCAGTTTATACAATAAAAAGTTGAGAAAACTCAAAAATCTCCTACAAAAACAAGTTGAGAAAACTCAAAAATCTGCTAAAGCTGGTTGCCTTTAACATTTAAGCTTTCTCTTTTGTTTTGTTTTTTGTTTTTTGGTGATGTGTCGGGTTGGCACTGGATTCTGATGCAAAATCTGTGAAAGTATTTTGCTAAAACATACAGGTGTAGAGAGCTAGTCGGATGTGGAAATGAATTATTGCCAGCAGAGCTGGGTTGTTATCGATAACTAAAGCTAAAAATAAAACCATAAAAAAAACAGTTACTTGATATAAACATTAACTGAAATGAAATCTATACAGTATATATATATATATATATATAAACTTGAACTTATTCAATTTCAGCCCGTTTTCTTTAAAGTATTCCCTTTCATTTAAAGTACTGTTTAAAGTTCTAAAATGTAAAAATAAACTTTATTTCAAAATATTAACAAGAACTATAATAGTAAATCAGTGACACAGATCACACTGGGTAGAGAAGATTATTTATAGTGGTACAAGTAGATTTGCCCTTTTTTTTTGTAAACTTATCTGAACAAGACACGACTCAGCAACACTTGGTTTCTCTGGAAACAGATGATTCCTCTGCAGTTATGTTTACTAATCAAGATTAGTGTCAAATGTACACATGAACAACATAACAACAATAACAGACATTAGATGTGTAACAAGACAAACACGTGCAGCAAGAAAAATGTATGCATGATCACGCTAACACAACCTTGGTCCTCAGGTTACCCCGATGTCAGACAGAGATTTTGGCCGTTACAACTGTACAGCCAGAAACAACATTGGGATGCGCTTTCAGGAGTTCATCCTAGCACAGGCAGGTGGGTGTTTACCACAGGTTCAACTAATCCATATGATTAATGCATCTGTCAGTATATAGCTGTGTGACCAAGGTGAAGCTTTTAAAGGTGTTTAATACTTTCTTTTATTCAAGTTGAACATGTAGAGACAATAATATGTCATTTGTAGAAACTCCGGAGGACTGTCAACACTCTGGCACAAGTTTTTTTTGTTTTTTGGTATTGGAAATATGTTTGTTGCCAAGTATGCTTGCGCATACAAGGAATTTGTTTTAGTGACATAAGCTTCCAGTACACAAAAGACAACAACACACAGTCAAAAAAATAAAAAATAAAAACCCTTTGCAGATAAATAAGTGTATAAACAATTGTGCTATAAATGATAATAGAATTGGATTGAGTAAGATGCAGGGATGTACTAGGATACAGGGATGTACTTAAGATTTCTAATGTCACTATGAGCCTTTCAAGCCTTAAAGGTGAAATGTGTAATTTCTGTGACTTTAATTAAGCAAAATTGAAAAAAGAGTTTCTGATTCAAACAGGATCCCCAAATGCTCGCCATGCTTTTATTTGAAAATAGAGGTAATTCCAAACGTACTGTTGAGTAAGTTATCTGTTAGTATTTCTATTCATCTCGATGGCAGTTGCTCGACCTGTAGAAGATGGCAGCTAGTGATAAACACTTTTAAGAGCTCAAAAAATTGATCACTGGAATAAAATTAATTAATTATGATTTGAATATTGCTTGCAAAAAAAAAAAAAAAATAAATAAATAAATAGATTAAATGGAACAGATAAATAGAACTGCTTTTGAATGGCCATCAATTGAAAACAGCTTTTTTGGGCCCAGTTGGTGTTATTTACATGCTGATTATTCAAACTGTGACCCACCCTGGGGTCTAAAATGTCAATTTCCAGTTCAGCCAATGGCATGACTTTGGGACGGAACTATCTGTTTGCCTGAGTATTGGCAAATGGGGTGCAAGGACCTTTCAGCAAACCTTCATTATTTCAGTTCCACTTGGTGTCGCAGAAATTACACACTTCAGCTTTAAGGCTTGAACGGACTTTAGGTATATTAACAGTCCCAACCTTCTCGCTCTTGTCAAAGTCTGTCCACATACATGTAATCTCCGCACAGAGCTCCTCAGATAATAAAGACTTTTGTATCAGGCTGAACACCATGGCAGCACTAGAAGAAAACACGCTTAGATTTCGAACAGCTGGCAATAATGTGTTTACTCAAGCTTTGAAGAGCTTACTTCAAATATAATGCAGATCACTCTGACGGATTGTTGTCCACTGTATTGTTTGTGTCTTGAAGTGTACAACACAATAAAAATGCATGTATATTTGTGTATGTGCTTGTCTTAGCTGTATCCTCTTATATATATATATATATATCATCCTAGCAGACACTCAAAGGTGGAAGTGGATTCTGTGGCACAACTTCTCTTTTTTTGTCCATCTTAGCATCTCTGTCCTACTGTCTTTCTCACTGGCATGTCCTCTCCATGATCCTCTATTACACACACAAATTTGTTTCTCTCTATCTTCCTGCTGCCTCTCCCTGTTTCATTTACTATTTCTCTCTTCACCAACGGTCTCAGCTCTCCCACTCTCAGATGCTTGATATTCAGAGCAGTTTGTGTATTCTGGCTTGGCAAGGCAAAAAAAACAAAAACATGAAAACCAAGCATGTAAAATGGCTATGAATTATAAAACTATTCAGTGTCACCTATTGTAAAGGACATGCTTGAGAGGTTCAGGCAGGATAAAACATGTTTTGTATCAGATTAGCAACTTGATGATTTGTGTCACCTGATGACTATGAGCTAATTTTGATGCTTATTTTTTGATTAAGCCTGCACTGAATCTACTTCTGAAGAAACGCAATTCAAACAGATGTCATTCATAAAACTGTATGTGCAGTATACCACGCACGTAGTGCTTTAGTTTATCAGATTTTGGCTAGTTTGATCTAGTTTGAGTTTTCATCTCTCAGTACTAGTGTATTGCTCTACATTTTTTCCGGAAAATATATATAAAGTGTATATTTGTGTTATTAATTTAATTGGGATTATTATATTTTAACATGTTGTTTTGCAAATTAAAAAAGTCATAAGAGGCACTGTGTTACCATTAATTTACCATGGGTTTTAAGCTGTAAGAATACCCTTTAGTTATATTTAAACCACTTTTCTGTTTTGGTTTAATTCTCTTCTGTGATTTCATTTGATTTTTTATTTTCTTTACTTAACTTTCAAACTTTATTGACATTTATTTTTTATAAGATGGTGAGACAGGAGTACAGTGCAGTCATTTCTAGCTGACTGTGTTTGTGGACTGAAAAGTCTCACGCTGAGAGAGCTTGGGTTGTAAGGCCCTGAAAGCATCTCTATAGCTTTGTTTTCAACCCCACAGAAAAACACAACTAGATCCTTTGATACTCTCAGAAACTGTGGCCTCGGCACATAAATGGAGTCGTTTGTTAGTCTCTCTTCCCCTGACCCATAATTTCTCTGTCACAGATGTTCCCTCAAACCCTTACTCTGTTCGGCTGAGCTCTGTAGCACAGCGCGTGGCCACAGTTACCTTCACGAAGCCAGACTCTCATGGCGGCGTACCCATCAGTCACTACCTGGTCAAATACAAAGACATCAGCTCACAGGACTGGAAGGATATGAAATCGCAGGGGACACAGAGTAAGTACAAATGTTTTCCACTGCTGGGTTTTATCAGTGCCTGTGTTAAACCACCAAACAAATTGTAGATGAAGCAATGGTTTCCACTTACTGCTGATTATCTCTCTCTTTTCTTGAAAGAGAGAAATAAATACTTGCATTCCACAAGGATGCAATAAACTAATCAAAACTGATAGTACAAAAGATTTCTATTTAAAATAAATGCTGTTTTTTTTACTTTCTGAAATCCCATCATGGTTTCCACAAAAATATTAAGCAACACAATTGTTTTTAAAATTGATATAATAAGAAATGTTTCTTTAACACCAAATCTGCATATTAAAATGATTTCTGAAGGATCAATTGACACTGAAGACTGCTGTAATGGCTGCTGAATATTCAGAATTACCGTCACAGATTAAATTATATTTTAAATATATTAAAATAAACAATAGTTATTTTAAGTTTAATGATATTTCACAATTGTACTGTTTTTGTAAATGAAGCCTTGGTGAGCATGAGAGACTCATAAACATAAATATTTTACCCACCGCAAACTTTTGAATGGTAGTCTTGTTTCCACTGTCTTCCATATAATGAAAGTAAAAGGGCATTTGGGCTGTCAAACTACAAAATTAAAGAAAACACCATAAATATATAAAAAAAGTAGTCCATACAGCTTCTAAGTGTTCTGAGGTCACATGGATGTGTGACAACTTTACTCTCCACTGTATATCCCAAATCAAATATGGTGCCTTTCATAGTTATGCCATTTGTAGTTCATTTCGGATCTTAGGCAGGAGCATTGCACAAAAAATGACTTTCATTATACTTTTATGCTGATTTTTTTGAATCCTTCATTCTCACTACATTCATGCACAAAACACATTACTTCAAAAAGAATTGCCTAAAATTTCAGTTCATACTAGCTTCAAAGGCCAAACTAGAAAAGTGAGAAGAGCTGTGGGAGATACAACTCCAGTCCAGCTTGAACTTATAGTGCTTAAATAGATCTTTCTTTACTTACAACACCAAGATGGGTCTGCAGGAACTTTAAGAAAACATTTGATAATCATATTAGATAAGGCTACTTCAAGGACTCTGAACTACATATTCCTGAAAAGGCCTGTTTGCCAAGAGCATGACTAGGGAAAGCAATTATTTGAAACCATGTACATGATTTAGGAGACCAGTTGGGACGAGCCTGTCCTCCAACAAAAAACGACCATATAGGTCGTTTGTGCAAGCACCTTATTACGACCTATTTTTACGTTTTAACGTTAAGCGGCCTCTAGTGGGCGTAAAAATAATGACAGTATCGCGTTGCGTCTGTCGTCATGAAATGACGTATAAAAGTCATTACCAATCAAAACGCACGTTTATTTAAATGCAATGTGTGGACTTTTTACACCGATCTCACAGTAATTCGTACATATTTTACTAGGAGGCTTATTCGTTCGAATGACCACACCTAACCCCACCCCCTAAACCTAACCCTCACAGAAATCATGCTAAATTATGATTTTTTTGAGCATATACATTTTACGTGCACGTCCATTCTCGGGGATCGAACCCATGATAGCATGATTGCATATCAAGGTATAACGCAATAATCTTCCAACTGAGCTACACGAAACGCAAATCACGGTGCAAATAAAAGAGTACAAAACATTAATATGAACACGACCTTTTGCCGATAGGGGCGCAATTGTAGTATACGCTCTGATGGGTCGTATTTCAGGGATTTGGACAAACGACCTGTACGAGCGTATTAGTTGGAGGACATGTTGGTTGGGACATAGTATGTTCGTTACAATCATTTACATATCTCTCTGTTTATCATTCTCTTTTTTTCTACAGCAGTCGTGTTGCTCACTAACCTTGAGCCCAACACAACCTATGAGGTGAGAGTAGCCGCGGTGAATGGAAAAGGTCAAGGGGAGTTCAGCCGCACAGAGAGCTTTCAAACTCTGCCCATACGTGAGTGCCCTCTGCTTTGACCCGTATATGCTGTAGGTTGCGGAAAACAACCTTTAGCCATTACACTATTGCAGTAGTATATTGCTGCTAACCATTGAGTTAATTTGTAACCAGTTATGAATATGAATGTGGACCATTCATACATTATTTTACTTTGTTCGATATTCAGGTGAGCCGAGTCCCCCTTCGGTTCAGGGTCAACGAGGGGTGGGGAAGGCATACAGACTGGGTCTGGTCAAGCAGGATGATGGAGGAATGCCCATCCTGGAGTATATTGTCAAATACAAAACAGTAAGTAACTACCATTCAAAAGACTGAGTACGAGAAGAAATGAACAAGAAATTAATACTATTATTCAGCAAGACATTGTTTCAAATGAATGATGTTCTTTTCATCAAAAAATCCTGAAAAAAATGTGCTAACAAAACTAATTGTGCTTGTTTTTAATTTAATAATTAATTATTTAATTAATTATTAATTTTTGTGAAAAATATTGTGAAGTATTAGAATTTGAAGTGATGTGGTCAGAATTACACGTTTATGCCAATAATATTATAGATATTAATAAAAAAGTAAAAATCGTATTTAAAATAAATAAAATTAATGTCATAAAATTAAAGCCATCACAGCTTTACATTGAGCCAGCTGTCAAACTGATCCAAATATATAACAAAGGCATTACAGTATCCGCTAAAACAAAACATACCAGCATGACTTTTTTGTTGTGCATGGATGAACTAAGTTTGTTGTGAGAATGTGATTACTCAACATTATCCCTTTACAACCACATTGATATAATCTTGAATTTCACTTGTTGGGGGGATTGGTTGTGTTCAGCAGAACATTGTTTTATAGATTGAAATGTACTTGGCCATTAACTAGCTGGAGAAAAGCAGCACTAAATGGGATCCTGTGGTTTATTGTTTGTGAGTGTAGAGTGTGAGACTGAGCTGGAATGCAGAGGGTGTTATTCCAGTTAAGACGTAGAGATGAGTGGGTGATGGTTTCAATAATGAGCAGTGAAAAAACATCTCTTTGTTTGAGCCCATGCCCCTTGTTTATGCACCAGCACGCACAGCAGTGTGGATAAAAACATGCTTCACTAATTCTTGCACAAGATATTTTGCCGTTTTAGGGGCTTTTTGCTCATTGACTAAACTGTTGTGTGTTAGGTATGACTGCATTGAAGTGTTCTGTGGAAGTGCCGTGTGGGAAAGAGAGAGGAATGGTTATAGGCAGGTCTAACAAACCTCCCTCTTGGGACAATCAGTGTCTTAAATTGTGAAATAAAGCAAATGATGGGTCTCATTTACTAATTATTGCACGGATTACTTTATATTTGTACACACAGAATAACTTCTCAATTTAAAATGTTCACCTAATTCACAGCTTTTGTGTACGCACAGGAATTTGTTATTAACCTTGTTCTAATGTTAATAAATATGGATTATTATATTAAATCAATGACCACAACCCCAAGGATAGTCATTTGCATAAAACAGGCCCAAACCATCTTCATATAGGGACTTTCTGCACAACTATTCCTTTACAGCCTTTCATCACTCTCAAACATATGATGTTCTCTAACGACGCTGTGCTCTTGTCTAAGGGTCGCTGAGAAACAAGATCCACTGCCAAGTATGTCACTTTCAAAACCAGTTCAAACTCAATGAACACCTTCAATACAGGAACAGATTACATGAGTCAGCTGTACATACAGTATGTGTATCTGCACTGGTATTCAATGGAACACTTCGCTTCCTGTCAGTTCTGATCCATCATATTGTAATAAAGGCTAAAATAACAAAAATGAAATATTTTAAGCAGTTTTTTGTTTTCTTTATTTATTTATTTAATAATAATAATAATAATATATATATATATATATATATATATATATATATATATATATATATATATATATATATATATATATATATATATATATATATATATATATATATGTATGTATTTCTTTCATTGATCTGAGTTGAGTTGAGTTCAGTAAGCTATAATGCATAACTGGCTGTATAGGAAAGGTTGTGTAAGGATGAGGGTCAAAACAGATATATTTATATACAAAAGTATATGAAAGCATCTGTGTGCACGTAAGAACTCTTTTATTATTATAATGATAATTATATTATCTGGTTGGGCAGTCATATAGAGTCTTACTGCTGAAGTTTAAACCACAGTAAAATATCCCGATAAAGACCCTAACAGTATGTCTTTTGCCAAAGCCTTGAATATCGCGTGACTTTTTACTGCCAATATTTGTTAATGGCATCAAATTAGACAAAAGACCGAGACCATAAAGTGTCAGAACTCTTAAAAAGTCTTGTGTAACACTGCATTTTTTGTTCCTTGTGCATTGACATCATTGTTTCACAATCAAAAACTTTGTTTAAAGGTCATGATGTTGTCAAGTGTTACCACACAGCATGTTTACAAGTTCACCACAGCATTCTCTCTATCTCTCGCAATCCTTCTGTTTGTTTTTCCCCTTTTGAGCCTCAGCGTCTCCTCATTTGCTTCATCTCTGTCTGTCTCACTGTGTTTTGTGATGCCTCGCTTCCTCCTCAACCTTAATAGGGTCCGCTGGCATCTTTTCCTTCTCTTATTTGTTCTCTTCCCTTATTTTCTCTTTTTATATCTCTCTCTCTCATTTGCTCTGTCTCTGATCGCCTGTGCATGTGGAGGTGAGAACAGGGGAAATGGAGATGTCACAGTCTGGGGAGACAGCTCGCCTAAGGACTGTCAACATGTGAAAGCCACATTCAACCATTTAGCCTTTAAAGAGCTGAGGCGTTTTGCAAAATGTCAGAATATAAAAGCAATGACTTTTTGAAGGCAGCTTGTGTGGTCTTAGTTTCAAAATTTTAGCCAGCAGAACAGCCAGCACACACAAGCACACACACACATTATTTTATATGACGCACACATTCAGGCTCAGAAGCTCTGCAGGCAGGGACACAAAGAGAATAATGGATGCGTTAGAGTGTTTCAGCTGTTTAAAGTTTGAGGGTTAGAGAAAAGAATCTTTTTTTTATCTGTTGCTCCAAGGAAAAAGGAGCAGATGGCCTCTCAGGCCACTTTCATCTGCAATTCTGTCATTCACTCTCTTTGTGTGACAATTTGGTTGAGAAAAGAGCAAGTATTGGCTTTATACTGTAAGTATAACCATAATTTAATATTTTAGACAGAGAGAGCGCACAAGTATTGGCTTTATTCTGTGGGTATGACCATATACAGTATATATATATATATATATATATATATATATATATATATATATATATATGTGTGTGTGTGTGTGTGTGTGTGTGTGTGTGTGTGTGTGTGTATGCAGTATGTGTATATGTATATGTATGTATGTGTGTATATTAGGGGTGGCACGGTTTAACTTTTTCATGGTTCGGTTTGTTAAACGATTTTAGAGCCACGGTTTCGGTACAGTTCGGATGTGCTATGTTTATGGAAAAACTATACTTTCAAATAAAAAAAGAATATTCTATCTAACTACAAGAAACAGCACAAATAAATACGATAGAGTAAAGATACAAAAAATAAACAGTGATTTTCCGTAGTTTTTTTTTTTTAGGTAGGTCTAACATTAGTTTTTAGGTACAGATATTGAATAAAGTTATCAAATGTAAAACAGCATTGCATATTTGACTGTATAAATGAAAGATTATTCTTTATTAAAGTTACAAAAGCTTTTCAATCAATAGCAGTGAGTGTTTTCTTTGTTGTTCCTGTTCGATTAATATATAGGATATTTACCAAGATGGGTATTTTGACATAATTTTTTGTGTGAATTTGTCCATTTAAACACAATACTTTAGAGAGAGCTTAATATTTGTGCGCGTTCTGAGGCACGGGTTTGCGCGCTTCGAATGAGCGCATGCACAAATCTTCTCACTGCGTGCGCGAGCTTGTGTCCTCTGGTTCTTAAATGTTTAAACTGGCAAAGCTTAAATGACGTGTGCTGTTCCGGTCTCAACTGTGCGCGCGCGCTATCACCACCCGGGTGATGACGGAATAAATGACTGCTCATATTTCAGCATACGGCATTCGCACTGAACAAGAGTGAATGGTTTGTCCACTTTTTTTTTTTCTCATCGCTGTTGTTGTAATGTCTGGGAAGCCAGAATTCGCATCCATCAACAGAAACATATATTAGCTGAACCCTGTTTGTTTTACGTGTTATTTATAGCAAACCATATTACAGATGCTTTGTCAGATGTTGAACCGCGGTCCCAGTGCATGCCGAACCGTGCGGGGAGAACCGAACGGTTCGATTTTTTTTCAGTGAACCGCCCCATCCCTAGTGTATATATACACACACACACACACACACTCACCGGCCACTTTATTAGGTAAACCTGTTAAATTGCTTGGTATCACAAATTGCTAATCAGCCAATCACATGGCAGCAGCTTAATGCATATAGGCATTTAGACATGGTGAAGGCTGAAGTTCAAACTGATCATCAGAATGGGGAAAAAAGGGGATTTAAGTGACTTTGAACGTGGAATGGTTGTTGATGCCAGACAGGCTGGTCTGAGTATTTCAAAAACTGCTGATCTACTGGGATTTTCATGCACATCCATCTCTAGGGTTTACAGAGAATGGTCCGAAAAAGAGAAAATTTCCAGTGAGCTGCAGTTGTGTGGACGAAAATGCCTTGTTGATGCCAGAGGAGAATGGGCAGACTGGTTAGAGATGATAGAAAGGCAACAGTAACTCAAATAACCATTTATTAAAACCAAGGTATGCAGAATACCATGTCTGAACGCACAACACGTCGAACCCTGAAGCAGATGGGCTACAGCAGCAGAAGACCACACTGGGTGCCGCCCCGTCAGCTAAGAACAGGAAACGGAGGCTACAATTCACACAGGCTCACCAAAATTAGACAATAGAAGATTGGAAAAACGTTGCCTAGTCTGATTTCTGCTACAACATTCAGATGGTAGGGTCAGAATTTGGTGTAAAAAACATGAAAGCATGGATCCATCCTGCCTTGTCTCAACGGTTCAGGCTGGTGGTGTAATGGTGTGGGGGATATTTTCTTGGCACACTTTGGGCCCCTTAGTACCAATTGAGCATTGTTTAAACACCACAGCCTACCTGAGTATTGTTGCTGACCATGTCCATCTCTTTATGACTACAGTGTCCCCATCTTCTGATGGCTACTTCCAGCAGGATAATGCACCATGTCACAAAGTTCAAATCATCTCAGACTGGTTTCTTGAACATGACAATGAGTTCACTTTACTCAAATGGCCTCCATAGTCACCAGATCTCAATCCAATAGAGCAGCTTTGGGATGTAGTGGAACTGGAGATTCGCATCATGGATGTGCAGCCGACAAATCTGCAGCAAATGCGTGATGCAATCATGTCAATATGGACCAAAATCTCAGAGGAATGTTTCCAACACCTTGTTGAATCTATGCCATGAAGAATTAAGGCAGTTCTGAAGGCCAAAGGGGTTCCAACCCGGTACTAGCAAGGTGTACCTATTAAAATGGCCAGTGAGTGTATATATGTATATGTACATGTATATGTATATATACTGTATATAGGTTATACCCAAAGTATAAAGCCAATACTTGCTCTTTTCTCAGCCAAATCCTTCAAAATTCACATAGAAAAGAATGTAGCCACTATTCAGACACTTGCACATTCACATGAAATAAGAAGTTGTCTCATTTATTTATAAGTACAGTGAGAACAAATGTGCCCTAAAGCAAATTTTTATATCATATACTCAAATGCTTGTGCAAATTTTATGAAACACTTGTGGCTTTTGCAGGATAAAGAAGAACAGTGGATGACAAAACTGGTTCCAGGTGTGAATGATTTTGTGTTGCTGCAACCCCTCCAGTGGAATACGCAGTATGAGGTGGAAATCACCGCACGCAACGTCAAAGGCCTGTCTGAACCCACCTTTGTGAAGTTCTCCATGCCTCAGAAACCTGATATCACAGGTACACGCACTTCCACAAAACACGCAGAGTACTCTATTCCATATGACAAATTGAGTCCGATTACCTACAGCACTTCATCACCAACTCACAACATCTATACAGTGTAGCCACCCACCCACGCTTGATAGAGCTTGTGTATCCCACATTCACAATCAGACGTGCAGAGTAACTCACTGTAACAGTTTCTCTTTCCTAATCTAAAGCGATTTGTCAGAGGAAACACCCTTAGGAAAAAATGGATGAGAAAGAAATTGCCACTACAAAAATAAACCAATTATGCTTATATGTCTAACTGTCTAGTAGTTAGTGCCTCTACGTCACTGTGATTGGCTGATTGACCATGTGCATTTTGCAATTGGATCTCTTTTGAAGTCATGCTTTTATGAGAAGGCTTTTAATATTTGGGTTACTTGGTCCCAACAGACCTGTGGTCACCATGAAATCACAAACATTCAAGAATCAATCAGAAGCACTATGTAGCCAATGGGTCTCTGAATGGTCCAAGGATGAAGGGTAATAGTGTTGATAGCTGATGAAGGTGATCAACCAGCCAAAAGAAACAGGCAGAACTACTATTTTCTAATGTGAATACTTGTCAATTCTCAATACTTCTGTACCTTTGTGGGCGGGATCTCAGGAAGGAGATAATTTTTCAGCTAAAAGCATTAAATTTTCTTTTGTTGTAGTACGCTTAAAATAACTCCCAAATTTTAACCATGTGAGCCACATGATCTACTTTAAACAGAAGAGCATGTTTTTCCACCTGGTAGGAAAATTGATTTAGAAATATAGTATGTGAAAAAGACCATATACATATATGCAAACATGCTGGAAAAAACTTGTCATGAATGTTTTCTTTTACAGTAAGTTGTGTTTTTTTTTTTTTTTTTGGTACAGTAAATTGTTCTTTTCTAACTTCCTGCCACTGGATTTTGTTTTTTGTTTTGTTTTTTGATAGATGTTTGGAATAGAGGATAACTGTTTAATGGTTTTGCTTTGAGGATATTGGGTCCCAGGTTCATATCTGCTCTAATAACAATGTTTGTTTTAATGAAGCAAGCAAAATTGCTGCTCTCCGTGAGTGGATTTATATTAAGGGATGCAACTGATGAACAAAAAAGTGTAGCTGCAAGCTATTTCATAAAGTGATAGATAGATAGATAGATAGATAGATAGATAGATAGATAGATAGATAGATAGATAGATAGATAGATAGATAGATAGATAGATAGATAGATAGATAGATAGATAGATAGATAGATAGATAGATAGATAGATAGATAGATAGAACAAGTCAGTAATTTTATTTCATTTTATCTGTTTAATACATGATAGACAAAATATACCTTGCAGTCTGCTGTTGGGACAAAATGCCTGTCCTGAAAAATGCCATGATATTGACAGATGATATTTCAATTTTGTCTGGACTTGTCCAATTATATATGAAATATTCCTAGAGGCAGTGTCAGTGCATGCATGGGTATGGATTTGAGTGATGAGTTTGTTTGTGTTTGTGTGTGTGTGTGTGTGTGTGTGTGTGTGTGTGTGTGTGTGTGTGTGTGTGTGTGTGCTGACAGCACTGCTTCTCAGCAGCTTGGATTTACCTTGTTAATTCGATGTCATTTGTATATTCTCTCCCAACTCCTCCTCATCCTTTTCTTTTTCTCTCCGTCTCCGCCTGCACCCTTTCATCCCCACTGGCCCACGCTCGTATTTATAATTCTATTGTGCTTCGTCTCGTTGTTTCACTCTAAACAATCCTGCTCTCCAATTCCCACCTAATGAATTATGCAACGCATTCTGGGCCACATCGAAAATCGCTGGGCTTTTTGTTTTGCAATGAACTGCAACTAAACTTCCCTTTTTGTGTGCCTATAAATGCCCTGCGATCTTTTCAATCAAACAAACCTTTACAATGGACACTGGTTTGGACTGCTCACTCACTCTTCGCTTGTGTGTCAACATTATTGTCACATTCATCCCTGTTTATTTCCTTACCTGCACACAAATAATCTGTTTATCTCATTTGCACTCTTGTAAACATCTTTTCTATTAACCCACTGCTATGGTGTTGTGAATAAACCACTTTTCATTCTCTCGCGTGACCTTCTGTGTGCGTAACCATCCTGTGCTGACTCCACACACCTACTGTATGTCTTTCCCTCTTCCTTCCCATTTCCTCTCCCCTCCATCTCATTGCAGATCAGTGTTGCGAGCCCCCTTCAACCGGACGTGGACATCTCCTTGTGAAGCCCATCTATGCGGTGAACGTCTTCGGAGCTTCTCTGTCACTGTTGCTGTGCTTGTGTCTGTGTTGACATTGCTCCATCTTCACCTTGCCTGGAATGAGCCCAAAAGACTAAGCCAGGGACTTTTTTTGCCCCCACCAATGGCTCCCTGAGCCTTAGCCATGTTCATTGCCCCTTCTGGTGGCTGATCTCACTATCGTGGCCACCTTCCATGCCAAAACCAGCCTCTTTGTCCATAAAGGTCTTGCACATGATTAACAACAAAGGAAGAGGAAAAACTGAGTGGTTAATTTATGTACCTGTAACAGTAGCAATCCAACCCTGAGTTTTATGTTTAATGAGCTCCTTTTTGCTGGTGTTTACAAAGAACAGTATAAGTCACCAGCGTGAGGGCTTTTCCATCTTCTGTGCATCCACAGGCTCTTTTGTTTTGGTTTATTATGACTATGGGAAATGTCAGCAGTTGCATCGCTTGAGAGAATGCATTTAATGATGTTGCTCATACGCACATACAGAGATATACAATGCAACACTCATTAAATGGAGTCAAGTAGGATTTCAAATTGATATGACTTTTAAACACTGGTATCATAAATCAAACAGGCCGACTTTCTATTACCCGTAATATGAGAAACATAAAACAAGGTTTCTCTCTCCCAGTGAGTCAAAATATAATGCACATTAATTTTCATTCTCTGGGTACACCTCTGGCAGAGATGTTGTCTTGCTACTTTATTGTATATTCTCAGTATTGATGAGGAACAGCATGAGTAACTGGAATTGTTTGCAGTCTGTGAATTTGTGTAGAATGTTGCTGCCATGAAGGAGATGTAGTATATGAATACAGTGAATTAAGCTAACAGTCATTGTTACATGTAACTGTACAGGACTAAAATCAGGTCTACACTACCGTTCAAAAGTTTTGGGTCAGTAAGACATTTAATAAAGACTGCATTTATTTGATCAAAAATACAGTTAAAAAAAAAGCTATATTTCAAATATTATTACAATTAAAAAAAAATGTTTTTGTTTTTATGTATTTTAAAATGTAATTTATTCCTGTTTTGGCAAAGCTGAAATTTCAGCAGCCTTACTCCAGTCGTCAATGTCACATGATCTTTCAGAAATCATTCTCAATATTTTTGGAAGATTCTATATGAAATATATAGACTTTTTTTCGCCTTAGCTGAATAAAAGTATCAATTTCTTAAAAAAAAAAAAAAACTCATACTGACCTTAAACCTTTAAATGGTAGAATGGACATGCTTCACTTTTCTTGACTTTCCGGATGCAGTATTGCAATCTTGATTTGATGAAGTGCTGTGCTGTAGTCAGTTACATGAAGTTTATTTGTTTTCTGTTATCAGAATTATACATTTTATGATCCACTAAATGTGAAGTGCATAACAATAGATTGTGCTTTTCTCATGTTTGAAGAAACCATTTCAATTCATGTCAAAAGTAGCATAGAAATCTTTTGGCATTTCTCAAATAAACCAGCTTACTCTGATGCAATAACTACAGCCTCTTAACTCAGATTACAAACACTAATCATAGTTTATCCTTGTACCAGTGAACCAGTTAATGTAGAACACTGACACATAAAGCAGTTTGTGTTCATACTTTTTTTTTTTACAGAGGGTCAAATGTAAAAGCATTGAATTATCTGAATCCTTATCTTGCACATAATAGCTGGAAATATTGACTAGTACATCAATCAAGGAAAGATAAACATATTGAATAAGTCTTTGTCAATGCTGAAGGGCTACTTAGAAGAATTACTAATGACAAGGTTCCTTATTTTGAACTGAAGCAGTGAAAACAGGTATTAGTGATTGATCTTAAGTTTGTAGAAGGTAAGATGTCAGACTGATCTTTATCTTTTTCTCCTTTTGGAAAAAAGGTATTGAGCTTTTAATGAATGTAACAAACATTCCTTGGTGTAATGTGTTTAGTTGCAGTCGGTCAATAAGTTTTGAAGTTCACAGCATGGAATCACAATTAGGATTCCATAATGTTTTGCGGTTGGGAATTGTAAATTTTTATCATTGTACATTGTATAAAAGGTGAGGGGTTTTAATACTCTCTTAGCATACTTGACCTAATTAAGACAATCGTAAATCAATGGAAGTCAGGTCAATGGAGACTATTAATCTTGATCATCTCTACGTGCTGCCCTCTCTATTCTCTCATTACACAGCAATAGAACATTGCGTTTCATTTATGGGCATGTCATATTGTTCTCGTTGAAAGAAAAGGTCTGAAACCAAGTCCATTAAAGCCCTTATTTCCTAATGTGGCTTGACTTCTTATAAGATTAGAATGGCTATTTGTTGAAAGTTCCAGCTGGAAAAGATTCCTGCAAATGAAAATGGATCTGTTGTTTTACTGCTGTCCATTAGAGCTGATCACACCGACCATAAATAAGCTTTTTTTGGCTTCAAGAAGAGAAATAAGCGAAGTCCATCCAGTTAGCCAGAGTACAGCCATCCATTCTAAAGCCAGGTGTGTGACGTTACAAATCAAAAGGTTTCAGACATTTCCTTAAATAACACAAGCATCAATGCAACCAATACAGAGTAAGGAAAAACATTGTAGAGTTTTTAAACATTTATCAAAAAATTGTGTTTTTCAGAAGATACAAAGTCAGGTTTGAAACTGCATGAGGGTGAGTACATGATTTCATTGTTGTATAAAAATTATGTTAAAATAAAATTAAAGAAAGACATTTATTGAAACCTACAAAACAACAATCATCAGCGAAATTATTTCAGAGCCTCCATTTGAATGTGAAATTCATGATGACATTCATTTGGAATTATGTTGTGTTCGTACATAACCAACTAATGAAATGGTTACTATAATGTTAATTTATATTGCTACACTACAAGCGTTATAGAGAATTCTATTAAAAGTATGGAAAAGTGACGTCTAATTGGTGCCACTTGACACCCATTTCATTCGTTCTGACCCATCAGTCCAACCTCATGCTGCGCAAAGACATCTTTGCCACTGATAATGGCTATCCTGACGGCAGTCGGTCTATTAATCGTTTAACGGCTAGAGGGTCCCTTCTGTTCGTCAAGCATATCGTCTTAATGAGCGTCAGAGTCTTTAAACCATCATTATGGAGTCATGCTTGGCTTGTGTCCTCTGTGTAGGTAGTGCAGGGGTTGCTGGGCCAGCATAGGGTGAGGAGAGGACGAGGGGGAGTCTTAAACTCGAGACCTTTTCCATAATGGCCAAAGCTTTAAATTACCTCAGGACTCCAGAAGAAAGCCTTTCAGCCTGAAGATAAGAAAACTGTCTCATTTTATGGAGTGCTCTTTGGTTTTTATGGGTTGATAAGTAAAAGAGGACCAAACTGTCACTGGTCAGTTCAATGTTTTCACTTAATACGACCCAGAAAGCTATAAAAGTGCCATTTTAGGTGGATTAGGTAGGTGGGTACTTTGGCCGTTTAGTAGCTTGTAACAAAAAAAAAAAAAATTTCATGACACATCTTATACGTTTGGCAAAACATTTGCTTGGCTGTTCATGAGGGAATTATTTCCACAGTATTTTACTATCTTAAGGCAAAGTCACAAGACACTGACTAATGACAACAGACACGTTTGTCAGGTTTGGTCAGATGAATGTTACCTTTGTCGCTGTATGTTGCCGTTGATCGGCACTTGGTTTTAAGGCATGATTTGTCGAGTCTTGGAATGTCTATGAAGGAACGTACTGTACTCTGGTGATTGTTGGCATTGGTCTCCGTCTGTCGTGAACTGGCCTTAAAGCTTCCTTAGAAGATATTTAAATTGCTTTGACTGATTTGCATTCTTTAGACTTCTTCCTGTCCCCATGTGATCTTTAAGTTATCATGAAATTGCATGTAAAACTCTATTTTCTTGTTTAAAATATTGCATGTTTGAGTCAAGCTAAATTTTAAATGAAAGAAAAGCAGGGTGGGAATTTATTTTGTCCATCAGAAGTTGATTCAATCATGAAAAATGATTTCTATATCAAAGAGTTGAAAAAGTTGGGACTGATAATGTCAGCCCAGAGGTGAACGTCATTTCAGAATTGGAGAAAGTTCTTATATTGTGATTAAAGATTGCCATGCTTTTTTGCCCGAGTAAGCAACAACGATAATTAACTATAAAACAAAGAACAGGTATTATAGTAAAAGTTATATTTTGATTTAATTTTGACTTAAAGTGGTGCAGAGACAGGTATGGAAGGGTTGAAAAAAAAAAAAAAAAATATAAAAAAAAGAACAGGTATTATAGCACACACACACACACACATATTTGTTTATTTATTTATTTATTTGTGTGGGTGTGTGAGTTTGATTACACTCCAGAAAATGTAATAAATTCAAACTATGAAGGTAATGACTGTAGCACATTGAGAAAGAGGCATTACTTGTTCCTGTCACAGCACATCAAATGCATTTGCGAAACATTTACAGGGATATTCACGATGTAAGGGTGTAATTTCCATGGTATTTTACTTTAATCTGAAACCCCCTCATAACAGATTTACTCTGGTTTGACTGAAGTCTATTTTTAAAACGCCTTCCTGTCTCCAGCTTTCAGCATTTATTGGTGTCCTAAGTGCAGAGGTAAGTGTTTGAATGATTAAGCGGCGCAGCTCAAAGGCTGAGGGATATACAGTACTTCAACCTTGAAGAGAGTGCATTAACTGGGTCTCACACGCTCCTGCTGCCTATACTTCATGCTGGAAGTTTTTCCATGTAAAAGTGTTCCAAACTAGAAAACCATGGTCCTGTTTAAGCCCTACTTAGTCATGTATCAGCGTGACACAGCCATTAAGCCCCACACATGATTACAAGCTTCATTACCCTGTCAATCATCTGCTGGGATCCCACCCACAGACCACCCTTCAGTCCAGACACAATCAATCGAGCTTGAGTTATTGCTTCTCATTGCTGAGTCTCAATCACCGTTCGTACTTAATTAATTGAGTGCGTTGAACTCAGATGCGGATGGATCACGCCCATTTGTGGAACTTCAGGATAAGTGATATTAACGAGATGCTAAATTGAGCTTCTAATGATGTCATAAATCAACAACAAATCAGCTATAGGAGCGAGGAAACATTTCTCCGGAAGAGCAAGGCACAAGATGGTAAAAAACAGATGTGTTGGCTGATAAGTCACAGTGGAGGTCATGCATCAAAAGTAAAACCATACGAGGGTCAATAAATCTTTGAGAGCAGCTTGTTCATGTATGAAATGATATTGTTGCATGGAGACATTTGAAAATGGTCAAAAGATCAGTTTTGAGGTCATAATCGTAGGTTTAAATAAGGACAATTATAAACATTATAAACGCAGTTCCTTCTGTAATGTTGATGTTGTTCATAGAATTTGAAAGATTCTGTTGTATAATTTTTATTAGTTTTTTGTTTATTTATATACTGTATGTTGGAATTTTTATTTATTAGTTTTAGTTTAGTGTTTTTTACTGTAGTTATTTGACACTGCAAAAGTGGAAACCTGCAATTGATGCCTTAAAGAATTATTTCTACCTGTTTTAACCCATAAAAAGGAGTTTTGTTGATATAAATGTATGTCTTTAGGTTGATTCATTGATATTAAAAAATATTTTTCTTTGAATAAAACCAGACAGCTACTGAATTGCTCAGTTTTCTCTTCTGTTTAGTATGCCTGTCTTCCTCCCGTCTAACATGTGACACCTTTCTCACTCTGATGCCCTGTCACTGTGTCCAGATCAAACCACAGACTTCTGGGATGCTTTTGCTAATGGCAATGCTACTTTCAACAGCATGTGTGATTGATGTGTTTAGAGCAGTAGCGTTGCCCAGAGTGTTCCTTCAAAATGGATCTTTTCTTCTGAATAGCTTCTCAGACAGCCTCATTTTCTAATGCAAAGACTTTAGAGTTTAAAAATCTGTCCAAAGTTGCATTACCTTAAGATAAACTCAGTGCAAGCTTAAATTACATGAGGTACCTACATTTAGTGCATTGTTGGTAGAAGATTGTTGTTATATTATGTTTAATGAATGTTTTAATTGACTTATCTTTACATTCCTTCCCAGTTCCAGCCATTGCATTTGGCAATGACTATTTTATTTTTACACAATTTAACTCTGGATTTTTCTCTCTGAAATAACTGTAGATAGAGTGTTGTGTTGTTGAGGCACATCGTTGATGGTCATGTGTGCATCCTGTCTCAGCAGATTCGCTGTTCAGCGGCCTGGGCCTGGGCGCAGTGGTTGGGGTGGGGTTAGCTGGCCTGCTGCTGCTGCTCGTGCTAGTGGACGTCAGCTGCTTCTTCCTGCGCCAGTGCGGCCTGCTCATGTGCATCACCCGCAAACTCTGCAGCAAAAAAACAGCCACAAGCGGCAAAAGCAAAGAGCTAGAGGAGGGCAAAGCTGCCTACCTGTGAGTATCCCTTCTGCATCAGTTATGCATTTATTTAACATACGCTTTTTTATCCAAAGAGATTTAAAAATAAAGCAAAACACTTTTAAAAGCAACAAGACATTATTTATTAAATCATTATCTTTTTAATTAAGTTAATTTATTTTATGACAAATTCAGTTGAATGTTTTTGCCTTAGAAATGATAAAAAAAATTCAAATGTGCAGGCACATGATACACTTCCGTTTCCTGTGACTTTAAATACCATGTAAATATAAGTATTGAAATTCAGTATTTATGGCCCATTGCAAGAATATAAATATATTTAAGAATATAAATATTTAAGTTAAATCATTTTCACTCAACACTCAAAAATTGCTAGTAAATTTCACAATCGATAACAAAAAACTGCAAGTGACACGTTAAAATGTAACATTTTGAAGTAGAAAAACTGAAATAGTATTTTCTTTTAAACGTTCTCAAATGACAGCTTTAACCAGATATAGGTTCGAAAAAATAACATCACTTTCCATAGAAAGTAATAATGTAACATCATTATTTTTTATAATCAAGTCAAGTCACCTTTATTTATATAGCACTTTTAACAATACAGATTGTATCAAAGCAGCTTTAAAGTATTAAATAGGAAAATAGTGTGTTGTAATGCAAAAGGACAACAGTAAAAAAAAAAAAAAGTTAAAATCAGCTCATTATTGATTCAGTAATGTCATCGTCCAGCTCAATTCAGTATAATGAGTACATTATAATGCATTACTTAATGTAAAAGTAACATTAAACCTTACACTGTCTATAACAGTTTGTCATCAGTTGCCAGCAAGACATGCTGCAATACAAAGTCCTCAAGTAACCCAGAAAGAGACAGGTGTGACAGAGCAACAGTTGTACAGTAGCAGTTAATCAGTATTTATCTCTGGAGCATGTGCGTCAAAGAAGTACGTATTGTGCAGTCTTATCAGTTTGTTGATTATGAATCAATCATTTGACTTATGCAATCTACGGTTTATTGCTTGATGAGTAAACTATGTGTTTTTGCCCCGGCTAGTGTCTTCACAGTTCCTGACATTTTTCCTCTGTAGACTTTGTACTTTGGTTTGCAGGTTGACTGATCTGTAAATATGCAGTGCCAGTTTTGGTCTTTCCCAGCTGGAAAAACTCCTGTCTGGTTTACTTTGCTAAAAGTTCAAAGAGATTAAGGGCTGTGATTGTCTTAAGCTCCGATAACAAGCAGCATGGCTTTGACGTTCTAGCATAAAGACTATTGAGTTCATCTGATATGCGCTCTATACTTACCCAAAGGCACCAGCCTAGACTTTAATAATATTATTAGAGTGATGATGATCCCAGTGAACAGAGGCTGGTTCCTTTCCTGTATAATCCAATGTCAGAAATCAGAATCAGAAAGAGCTTTATTGCTAATCCAATGTGATGAAGAGCCACACAGGGGTCTTTGAGATGATGCACAGACACGACTGTGCATCAGTGCTCACTATGTGGCTCAAGAGGATCACACAAATAATCCATGAAAAACATACCTTTATAAACCTTGGGTGACATTAGAGTTAACTTAAAATAGACTTTTTACTTTCATAATGTGATTCCTGAGTGAAACAGAATAGAGAACAGAATTTTGAGAGAGTATTTTCAAAAACATTCAGAGTCTGTTTGTGTAGTTCAGTGCTGGGTACAAACCTGAGCCCAAGCCACCTTTTCAGGCATGTCAACCATACAAAAAGTTCATTAAACCAACCAAACGAACCAACCTGTGGTGACAAATGGACTCTGGTCTGCAAAAAGCACCCTAAGTCTCAATTTTAGCCTCAGGGGACCCACAGTATCCAGTTGTTAATTGAAAATGTGTTTTTGTCGACCCTGTCAAACTGACCACTGTGCACCTGCCGTTTTTTTGGTTTTGTTTTGTTTTTAACAGGAAATTGCCACTAAAAGAGGAAAACGGCAAGGAGACACTGAAACCAGACACGATCGAAATCAAAGTTCATGGTGACAACAGCCTGCACATGACACAGGAGGACAGTAAAGCATAATGGAGGCCCTGCTTTCCTCTAAAAGAACATGCTAAGTGAGCCACCCGGAGACCAACAGCAAGTAAACTAATGAGAACACAAGCAAGAACACGCCAACCAATTGTAAGATCCTTTGTTAGAGACTCGTCGTCAGGGTATCAGAAGAGGCCATGCGATAACTACTGTACTTTGTCAAACATTTTTTGGAGGTTGCCACTCAACAAACAGGATCCTGTTTATTTGTGCTTGTTCTTGCTTGTTCTGGGCCTTTTTTTTGTTTTGTTTTTTGTTTTTTTGTTTTTTGTTTTTTGTTTTTTTCAAGGCTTTGCTGTTGCTTTGAGTCCGATTCTTTGTTACTTGAAGAGGTTGGGTTTACGCCGTAAGCTTCATGTTTTCTCTTGCTTTCTCATTCCCTCTTTCTTTGGGATCCGGCTGTTGCACTTTTCCAGTGTGGTTGCGCAAACATCGCTTTTTAATGCAGTACGTGTGGAAATCCCACACCTCTTTTTGCGGTCCGTGTTGTAGTTTTGGGTCACTGATTGGGTAACGTGTTTATTTTCTAGCCTTTTTGCCACTATATGTCTCGCCCAAATGCAAAGAAATTACCGAATGCTCAGTAGTAAAGCGAGGATCAACCACACTTGACCTCAAACTGAGTACATGGTACATGGGTGGTCCTGGTATTGAGCGCTGACACATGCCCAACTCTTCGGCTTGAACGATGAATTTCTCATAGATTACAAGTGTTTTTGTGGATGAAAATATGTCCTTGTTTTAAACGCTATTGTTTCATCAGAGTCAAAGGAGCATAGTTTGAGTCATACTTTCATGTCAAGATTTTTCGGAAAACAAAAAAAGAGTGCATTTCCTTTAGAAGCGTGTGAAAGTTTGTAAGTGGGTGCATCTGAGCATGGACGTGTTGTCTTTGGGGTGTTTGGATGCGTGTACTAGTGAGCATGGAGTGTAGAATGAAAGTGACATGTAAAGAAAGTAGAGGTTGCCAAGTTTTACGTGAATATAAGGAAAACATTATAAATACCTATTCAAGTACACCAATGTAAATATACTTGTTATTTGGAATGTTTCACAGACGAAAAAAATATGATTCATTCCAGGTTCTGTCTTAGTGTCACACATAACTGATTGTGAATTATGTTTATCAAAATTGGCTATCTTTCAAAAAAGATATTGTGTCCAACTGACTGAAAGATATCAAGAGCTAAAGAAGGGCAGATGCCTAGGAAGCTGGGTTCAGATGCATCACAGAGGTATCACTATAAAGTTAGCTTTTTTGGAAATCAAATCTATGCCATTTCGGGATCTTTTGAGAGAAGACGCTTTGGTTATACGAGAGATGAGGGGTCTGCCGGTGATCAGGATCTTAGTGTTGCAATAACATGGATGGGAATGGCATACTGCTTAGACGCATGCTCATTTTACCAATCAGAATTTGAGTATTAAGTCTTGAGATCCATGTTCATGTTCATGGCCAACAAATTTCTCCCCAAAAAGTTTTTTGCATTATTTCAGCATTGTATTTCATATACACCTGGCTCTCCACATTCAGTGCAATAGAACATTGTGGAATGTTGCCCATTTCTTTTCAACATTCTAAAGGGAGCACTCCATAAGCCCAACTGTACTTGTGGAATTCTTGTAATCCAGTGTAATTTTTCTTCTGTAAATAAAAGTGTCCCAATATAAAAGTTTAAGTTATTTGGACTCTGCATTTTTTTTTAGCATAGCACGCATTTGTGTTACAGATCACTTGTCATAGTCTATGATAGTAATAAGAAGAGGCTGTGTTCCAAAACCTAGCAAGATGTCAACAGACAGTATTTTCAGGCTTAATGATTTGCATATCAACAAAGATTGGCAGCAGAGGGTGGATTTTGTGTGCTGTATGTGATTTGGCCTTTTACACCAGGTTCACACATACTCTGTTTGCAGTGCGTATCCATGTGTGGTACAGAAGCAGCACAGACTCTCAGTGTGCTTTCACACAGAAGTCTGCAACTGATCTATGGTTGTTTACTACAATCAGTGGATTTTTCAATTATTGTTTTTTCAATTATTTATATTTTTACTGAAAATGCTTTTTCAGCATTGTGAATCTTTTTTATTTTTTTATTTACACAGTGCAGCAGCTAATACAATCTTTCACAGACGTGTTTAAACACAATAAATATAAGAAACACATTATTCAATGCTTTTTACTTTTGCATTTACTTCTAGATTGATATATTAAGTTGCTCAAGCAAGTGGCAAAACATTTAAACTACTTTTCTTACATTACCACAAACATGCTAAATTAAAACTTTACATTGACAGAAACAGTCAGCATTACTGCCTTTTCTTTTGCATTTAAATATTTATTACAAGCAATCCTTCGGTTCTTAAAGAACTTCGTTTTCTTACTTCCATGAGTGCCATCTATTATTGCCTTGTTTACTGTATCTAAAAGTGCTCTTTTCCTTTAAACTTAGCCCAAAAGCCATGGCCTGTGTCTTGATTTATGAATGTAGATGCATTTATGGTTTAATTACTACATTTTCGTGTCAATACATATTTACCGCAAACAATGCGCTGTTACATAAATTCAAGAATTAAAGAATGAAAAAGAAATGCAATTTATAAACTTTAGTGATGATGCGAAGTGACAATTCCTGTGTTAATTGTGCAGCATGAAGCTTGCTTATAGTGCAGACGCGATTTGATTTGAAGCCATTTGCGCATTTTAAGAGAAAGAGAGAGCACGCACTTTGATTCACTCAGACTGTTTGTGAAATTATGTCTCACAGAAAGTTTTCAAATTAGCTACTTTATAAGTTATTTAATTAAGAAATATGTACTGTACCTCACTTTCAGCATTACAATTATTTCACCCAAGCCGGACAGAGACGGTGCTGCTGCATGTCAGGTCATCAGCTTGAGATCGTTGTTTTGAGAACGGCCTTTTTAGAGACTGCCGATCAATCATCCCAAAGCGATTATCGGCCAATAGTGATCGGTAACTGATCAATTGGAGTACCCCTAGTTTTTACACTTAATTGCATTATAATAAATAATAAATATTTTAAATAAATATAACAATTAATGCATAATGTCCTGGCAGAAAATTAACAGTAAATTAAACAGTCTTCATGAGAGAGTCAATCCCATAGTGCAAAAAACAACAACAACAACAACAAAAAAGGGGAAATTTTAATTGTAACTGTACTTACAGTAATTCATTCATTATCAAAAATATTGCAAAATAACACTTTCATTTATTATAAAATAAAAAATACATGATATTTGTTTGTACAATTAGGTTTTATTGTTATATTATAATTTTAGCTGAAGTTTTAGTCATTTTGTTTGCTTTTGTCAATTTATTTGGTTTTGTTTTTTTTAAATGCTTCTGTTTATAATAATAATAATAATTCCTATCTATCTATCTATCTATTTTAGCACTTCAACTTAAACATATTTACATATTGGCCAGTTTTTCATGTAATAGTTATATCTTATTTTATTTCAGCTTTATTTTAATTAACAAATTACCAAATTAGAATCCATAGCAACATGGAAATCAAGTGTTGAACCTCCTATAAACTTTGTCTTAAGTGCTGTGACGCACTGATGAGTTGCTGTTGTGTTGAGCACCCTAAGTAAATAATTTGTGAGGGTCTGTTTCAGTTAGTATTGCCTGTGTGGGCATTAGACAGCAAGAATGCTCACTAGGTTTTGGAACACAGCCACTGGATATGTGGTGTGGGGAATGAATTTAGTTGAGATTCAATGGTCCTTAAAGGTTCCTGTCCTTGTCCTGGATCCGGTGACCTGTGGAAATGGAGATCCAGAATGGCTGACCACATTTGAAAGAAACCATCTACGTCTCCTTCGGGGTTCCCGCTGTGTGCTGCACCTTGAAGTGTAAGTACTGGAGAGCAAGTACAGACTCACCCGGGCATTAGTGTCCTTGGCTTTGGCTGTCCACTGAACACACATGGTCTGTAATCAGGGTGAACACTGTAGATAATGGCTGCCCAACTGAGAACAGTTTTGGGGTTGCAGACTGCGCTTTCCGTTATGATTCAGTCAACCCTCTCAGGCTTTCCTAAATGGGTCTGATATGATGAATGAGCACACAGACCGTCTTTAAATCCAACCAACCCTATGCAAGCGCATACAGTATGTGACATTTTATGGTTAACCTGAGAGAATTGCTTAACTTTTTTACTAGCCCCCAGGTTATGCTAGACCCTTTGCGTTCAAGGATCATCAGCGATCCCAGATTATTGTTGTTTCACTTTCACAGCACGTTAAACATCACACTCTGGACAAACTGTGCAGTCAGTAGAAAGATTAAAGACTCTAATTTCAATATTTGACCACTTAATAAAACATTGCTGATAAAACATTGTTGCAGTAACAGTAATTTAGTAATTTATGTCAGGAGTGCAAAATAATAAATCCGTATTATGTCAAATTTTGAATAGAAATTCACCACACATTCATATTCAGTCACGTCTGCAGCCGTTTATGTGTGCTCACATAGATTGACTGAACAGCGTCAATAAGGGATTATAGTCCAAAGATGCATGTACATGGAAATATATGGATATATTTACTCATGTTTACTTCATATTTCTTCTGACAGAATCATTTCTATTCATTTTCCACTGATTTACGCAATCTGATGAACATCAGCCACTCCAGCACTGTCTCTGTGTGTGTACTCCTGTGTGTTTGTGCTGTGACTCAGACAAACTCTGATTCGTCCTTCGCCTTGTCAATCTTTAGTGTCTCATAACAAGACAACCTCGCATCATGTCACATGCTGCCTTCACTCTTCCACATTGATATCTGACCACAGCAACACAGAAAATCCTCTTTAACTTACCCACGAAATATCCAAATAATAAACACACAATTACGATAGTATATGGTATGTATATGATTTTCTTGAGATTTGGGGCATTAATATAACAATAATTATTTTGCACATATGTAATGCTAATTTGTGCAGCGATATAAAAGTCTATAAATAGCATATTTTTACAACAGTAAAAGCCCAAATTCTACATGAGATCACAAAAGGAAGTTATTACAAATACTCGATGTAGGTTCAAAGTGAGTTTTGAGTAAAAGTGTACTAATAATCTCATAAATTGTCTTATGTAGCTTGATGCTATTGTTAGCACTAATGCAGCTAAATAACAGGTGCAGTTCTTCTTCATAATGCATTTTGCCATAATAATTCACGTAAGGTCATAAGAAAATGTTTTGTTGTATTTTTATAGTAAGACTTTTGATAATAGTTGGGTAAATGTATACTTGGATTGAAACGATGTGGCTTGGTAAACCTTTAAATACCAGAACAAAAGCTAATAATGGCTGAATAAAAACAAAAGAATAATGCGGATAATGTCTCATACCTGGCCAATGTGTGAAAGGCTGGTTTCGTAAGAACAATAGAATAATGAATGAGGCCGCATTCGGAGCCAAACATATGGAGACAGCACACAGGAGAGCTTACAGGAGAGTTTACAGGAGAGTTTACAGAGGCCATAAATCAATTTTATTAGCTTTCTCGAAAAACACACATGACATGGACTTAGAAAATATTTAATAAAATTCACAGTTTTACAGATTAGATTATGAATTTTCAAATGAAGCATTAGTAGACTTGTGGCTTTAGCTTCATTATGTTTCTAAAATCATATCCTACATCAACAATTTTTTTTTAATACATTTAAAAAATATGTTTTAAATATTTTTATTTTTGTTTTTATGTTTGAGCTTATATATCTTTATTATCATACCAGTCTGAGTAATTCTGATTCTTGAACAGTAAACTTTGAAGTGTCAGCTTTGTGAACATATGTTGATTATGTATCTAGTCAGAAAGACTCATGAGCAGAAACCTTTTTATTTTGGCTATGTCATTTCTGTCTCCATGCTGAAAATGGGGGTATACTGGTAAGGGGCTTGTAAATTCAAAATCTAGTTCAATTCACCACTTGCACAAATGACCCACTGGGAAACCTGAAAAGGTTACAGGTTACAGTTTCCACTACAGGCAAGAAATGTGTGTGTCCTAACATTTTATACCATAAAGACATCATGCCTTAAGATTCAATGCCTACTGAATCATAGAAACTCTGCCTAAAGATATTTACTGTTGTTCTGTGAACTTTAATAAGAATCCATCATTTCAGTAGGAATCCATGTGATAGGGAAATTCACATGAGTGTTTGTAGATTTAGCAAAGGGTTCATGTTGGTCATGCAGATTTGCCATATTAAAAAGGACTGAAAGTGAAGTCTGTGTGAACTGTGCTTCATGAATCATTACACTATTAACGCAATAGTAAATGGGCATCAAAGTCAGAAATCCGATAAGGAGGCCATTTGTGTGTTGAAATGTATGTTAATGTCACATTGGGAGTTTTAACAGCAATTTTTGGCAAAGTTTGTATGTAGTATTTCCAGTGTATTTGCCCCCAGATTTCAGTATTTTGATTTATTTCTGCTACGATACACCCCAAGGTTGCATGAATGATCTTGAATAGCAAAAAATTTTTAAATGCACCAAACTTTTGTCACCATTTTAGAACCACACTATTACAATCCAAACCTGACCTCATATATAAAAAATATATAAAATATATAATAAAATATATATTTATTTTCACTTTCTATCAACTTAAAAGGATAGTTCACCCAAAAATGAAAATTCCGTCAATAATTACTCACCCTCATATCATTCCAAACCTGCAAGACATTCAGTCATCTTCGTAAGACAAATTTAGATATTTTTGATCAAATCTGAGATCTTTCTGACCCTGCATAGACAGCAACACAACTGGCAACTTCAATGTTAAAGGGATGGTTCACCCAAAAATGAAAATTTGATGTTTATCTGCTTACTCTCAGGGCATCCAAGATGTAGGTGACTGTTTCTTCAGTAGAACACCAACCAAAATTTTTAACTCAAACCGTTGCAGTCTATCACTCTTATAATATAAGTGGATGGCTAAAACATACACTAAAAAAATCTCTCTCAAGTGGACCATTGACACTCTATTTACAATCTCAATTAGGAGTGTCAGTGGTCCACTTTAGAGATAGGTGGCAGTAATCCACTAATAAGTCTGTGATCCACCACAAAGCAAGAAGACGCCTCATGCGCCTGCTGCTGAGAACGTCCTCAGGAGAGTTCAGACATTGCGTGAATCAGAGGTAAAACACGATTTAAATAATGTTCAGTTTCTTGCACAGACTGATCGTTTTGTGTCTTTACACATCAGTGTATCGTCACAAGCCGCAGGGTTTAATTTGGTTTTGTTTGTGTATGGTTTTCTTTAGTTTTATTGTATGTTTTAGCCATGATTCCCATTCACTTACATTATAAGACTGATAGACTGCAGCGGTTTGAGCTAAAAATCTTGGTTTGTGTTCTACTGAAGAAACAAAGTCTACAGATAAACATCAAATTTTCATTTTTGGGTGAACTATCCATTTAATTTTCATATTCGTATTTTCGTATTCGAAATCCTAAAACTTTGTCACACACAGAAACCTTGCACATTGAGTCCGATGCATATTAATTAATCTGTTGCGAAAATTTGGCAAAACAGCACTAAATGGAGTTTTCAAGCAGTTAGGATGATTTTGTTGTCCTCTCGCTTCTTAAAAGAAGAAAAAAAAAGACAGAAAGGAAATATTGGGTCCATCCAATCCTGAGATATAGAGAGGACGGAGAGTTCCCCCTCAGGAGCAGTGGGATTATCCCGGGCAATTCAAAGTTTACTTCAGGATGTCAGTGGCTCAGTTTGATGACACATATTAAAAAGAAGACCACCAATTTCTGTGAACTCAGTGTGTAAGGATCTATATACAGTGTTTTGTGCTGCGAGACGAAGTAGATAAACTTGACAATCGCCATTCTGGATTTTCGCGTTCGGTAGCTCTGAACTGTCAAAACACCTCTCAAAATGCTTGCTACGGATGCAAAAAAATGGAAAAAATCAAACCTGATCAGTATTTTTTTTTTTATGGCGGATGAATATTTCGTAGGCAGTGTGTAAATGTGATTGACATAACGTGAGGTATTATTTTTTAATGTGCGAAAATTTCAGATGAAATTTTCAGACTCCATGTGCATTGACCTTTAGTCTTCAGCATGCGTTCACAAGAGTACACTGTAAAAAAAAATCTGTAGTTTTTACAAAATAATTTTGGCAGCTGTGGTTTCAAGAATAATTTTGTAAAAAATACAGAAAAACTGTAAACACATTTACAGCCAAAAACTGTAGATTTCACAGTATAAAACTGTAATTTACAAACAAGAAAATTTGAAAGTGACGTGACATACAGCCAAGTATGGTGACCCATACTCAGAATTCGTGCTCTGCATTTAACCCATCCAAAGTGCACACACACAGCAGTGAACACACACACACCGTGTGTCAATGCTCATCAATGAAAATCAATGCTCATCACAAGTAGCTTCGCCACAAGCAGAAGTATATATAAATATACAGAAGGTGCACAGAGTCATTCATGCAAACACAAAACACCATCATGGTAACACACATGACACTTAAATAATGCAATAAACTTTTGTTAAACAACAGAACATGTAACATAAAGCCCAAATTTACATAACTGATAACAAAAACTATTAAAAAACATGATTATTTAAACAAAATACTTTCAAATGTGGAGTGTCACGCAGGGAATTCTGGGAATATCAGTTTACAGTTTTTGACTGTAAATTATGCATTGATTTATTCTTTTTTACTTCTAAAAAACAGTAAAATTAACAGGATTTTACTGTAAAATTACATGTAATGTCTGGTTAGATCTTTTACAGTTTTTCCCTGTATGTTGTACAGGAACTTACTGTTAACCTATTAACAGTTTTTTTTCCGTAGCATTTTTACAAAATTTTACAGTTAAAATTACACTTGTTTTTTACAGTGTACCACAATGTTTGCATGCAGAGGAATGCACAGGCATATGACGTGGAACTGTTGTGAATGAGCAACGAAGACTGACACGGAGGAGAAGAAATTGTTGAATAAAGTCGTTACATTGGTAATTAATGACAGAATTTTCATTTTTGGGTGAAATATTCCTTAAGACCTTTACACTGATTGCCTTTGACTTTTTACCCCCAATATAATATGTTTATATTATTTTTCATACAGTTTCATACAGCAGTCAGTAGACTCAAAATGGCATCAGTTGAAGAGCTTTAAAAACTTCTGTGGTCTCAAATGATCCTGTATCTTTTTAAAGAGTGAATTAGGAACCATTCCCTACAATTGTTTCGTTTAATTTCAAGACAACTGTCAAGATATCGCCCTCCAATTCCCTCCACTCCAGTGGCAGCTGGGGAATTACAGCTAGATTACAATGTTTATTTGTATTGTGTTTCTCTTTAGCTGAAACCATCATTATTGCTTCTGTTGTTAATGCGTTTCAACCACAGACATGCCTTAAGGGAGTTTTCGATAACAGCCTGGACATAGCGCTGAGTAAATACCATACGGCTACAAACATTCACTCTGCTTTTACTGCTGTTTTAAATGGGTTTGCTTTTGCTCTAATTACATTCTTGCCTAATGTAATTAGCATAAAAAGAAACAAACGAATACCTGTGCCTAATTACATTTATAATTGATTTTTACAAGCATTTAAGAAAGTTGTCATTTTGAATGAATTGTTATTTTAAGCAACGATTTTGCAGTTAAATGACAAAGCAGGCCATAAAATGACAGCACAATGTAAAAAGCAAGCAATTTGTTTGTCCCGTTTTTGCAACACTATAACAAAAGGTCTTATTGCTATCATTGGGACCCAGTGTGAATGACTAAACATAATGACAGATGATAGCAATAATGATAAAACCTTTGAGGGCTTTACTGGGTGTAAGCTACTACATCACCTATATTGCTATTTTTATTATGTAATAGAGGTCATTCAGATATATGAATGATATGATTTAACTATAACCTTTCTTGACCCAGCATTTACTTAATGTATTCCTCGCCTACTGACTCCATAAATCATGTTTATATAGCTAGATTTTATCCGTTTATGGTCACAGTGTTTGTTTGGTTTGAAACTGATCCGTTTGGAAAGATTTATGGGGATATTCAAATAGTTTGTCACTCGGAATTGAAAGAGTAACTTGTCTAAAAAAACAGGCATGCATGATTTATTTTCCTCAGTCTTTTTTGAGAAACACCCTCAAAGACAAGCTTGCATGTTCATATTAATAAAAACTTTTAACTCAGAATGCTAGACTGGGGCGCCATGCTCTGTGAACAAATCCCTGGCTAAGACTGAAGGCTGCAGAACGCCTTCTGTAATCTGCACATAACACAAGTCAGCCACTATTTTGGAGGCATCCCACTTAAGATAAAGCAAGGGCGTGCAACTTCCTAAAAGATTGTGAGTCATTCTTTAGCAGCCCTTTCCCATAAAAGCAGGCATGTATGTGCAAACTCAAGCAAACTTGCATGCACACACACCTGAATTTACTCTTAAAGCAGAAAACATGTGAAGCGTTGTAGGAATCCTTGCAGACTTCAGTGAGCAAATCCTGCAGTAAGCCTGTTGGCAGGTGCTCCTCCTTCCTAATCTGCCCTCTCTCAGAATCTCCCATGATGCTATGGGTCGCTCGGTGCACCTCCTCACCTGTGATAAGGCGCGCCTGAGGGACATACTGAGATAAATGCTTAATAATTAAAGAGATGGAGAGGCGTGTCAAGGGCTCCGTGCGGTTAATGCCTCACAGGCTGTGAGGATGAGCATCCCAGACAGAGCCAGAACATGGCTCTCTTAAACAGAGGGGACAGGCTCCCCTCGTTCTCTCTCTCTGTCTCTCTATGTGTTCATCCATCTCTCTTTCTTTGTAGGTCTCACACTTTAACCGTCTGATCATCATTAAAATAATTGTTTTATTAGATCAACAAACTAAATATACTGTGCCAACACAAAAATGGCTTCTTGGTTGTACTGTTTTTTTAGGCAAGAAACTGATAGAGCCACATTTCATTTTTGTATATTATTAGTTGAACATACACTTTATTTTTAATTATATCAGATCATATGTACAAAATAAGAAAATTCAACCATATCTAAACATGTTTATTGTTTCTAATGATGCATTACATTTGATTTAGGCCAGTATGCAATAGTTTGGCATGGTATCTTTAAGTAAAATTAAAGTCTCTAACCAGATTTGTGTTCTTAAAATTTGTTTTATATCAGACTAAAAACATGAGTAGATTAACCTTGTTTTAAATGGCTGCAGCTAGTGTTTGATCTTGTTCAAAAAACATTGCAAATACAGTATATAGGATTTGGCATTGGTAAGACTTTTTAATGTTTGTGATATAAAAGAAGAAGAATCTTATGCTCATCAGATCTGCATTTATTAAATCAAAAATACATTAAAAATAATAATACTGTGAAATATTATTTCTATTTGAAATAACTGTTTCCTCTTTGACAATAAAAATGTAAAATGTAATTTATTCCTGTGATGACAAAGCTGATTTTTTTTTTTAGCAGTTAATACTCCTTCAGTGTCATGTGATCCTTCAGAAATCATTCTATTATTCTGATTTGGTGCTCAAGAGACATTTGTGCTGCTCAATTGTTTCTTTAAATTTTTTTTAAAGAAGTCCAAATGCACGGGAAACATAAGACCTCCTCGTTACATTCTGCTCATCCAAAGGTTAAACCTCAAAGAAAAAAAAATCATTTGAAAAATACCTAAATCACTGTTATCCTCTTCATTGAGATCTGGTAGGTACTCTCTAAATGTCAGTAAGTGCCTGTTAATCATAAGCCCTGGGGTTATCAGTCATGGAGTGTATGATTGAAGTAAGCTGTCCGGCAGGAGCTAATGCATTCAGAAGCTCAGTGTGATGTCATCAACATGAAGGGCAGAAAATAATGAAGCCATAATGAAAGCCTCTGCCTCTCAATCAGAACAAGCAATCAGATTTATGTCAACACGTGTCCACCTGTTTATTTATGCAATTATCTGTTTTGCAAGTGTCAAGACTAATTTACTTGCACCATGCAGGACTGCTTTGGTCGAATCAAAAGGTCTAGTATGCAAAACTAATGAATTGGTGTTTTAACAGGTGTTTGAGGAAATTATGACATGAGAGGGCCTAATATAGAGGCCTACCAGAGCAAGCCTCCAGGGTAGCTTAAATCAACCAATTTAAGCCATGACTGAAGGTTGATGTGTACATTTAGAGACTCACTTGTTTTCTGTCTTGTTGATGCGCATGATACAGAACACAGAACTAATCACAAACTAAGGCAGTTAATTACAATATTGTTCTCTTCCCCACTGTAATGACAATCCTGGAACACATTTTCACTCATTTATACTGTAGTTACAGGAGAGATTATTTTTGACCACGTCACAAAACAATATGTACAAAAGCTTGTATTTGCTCTGATTTGCACAACAGGAAAATGTAAAAGATACGAAAATTATGTTTTTATTTAATTTTAGTTGGTGGGACATATTTCAAAATGGTTTCAACTGGTCGGAATCTATTGTAGCACTTAGAGTTTATTTAACAAGTGCAACTGCTAGAAAAGCATCAATAAATGTTGTAGTGTGCACTTGGCTTTGCTGAACGCTTAGAATTTGCCAGTGGTCCCTTCGATTCTTTTCAGAACCAAAGATTACTGAAATGTTGAGTAAATGTTGAATTTCTGAGAGCACTTTACACATTCAAATCTCTAAACACCATTTGACCCACAAATAGTCACACTTTAGGGGTTACAAAGGTAGAAATTGAATTTTAAAAAAGAGAAAACAAGCACACTAGAAATGTTAGACCTTGCATCAATGTCAACACAGAAATCCGGTTGTACTCTGACAGAGAAAGAGTAGGTCTGTATATTTTTGGTATGAGTTATTCGTCCATGCTTTGCTAATGAGACACAGGGAGCAGAACTAATTAATTATCTGCTGACATTTATGGATAATAACCTTATGGTGCATATCAAACTTTATGAATATACATGTACATGAACAGAGCACCACCAGACTGCTAGATCAAATGAAAGAACACAAATATATACATCAGCTTAATACCCCGCTGGGCTCTATGAACAATGTCAAGTGTGCATCGCAAATTATGGTACTTATTCAAAGAGAACCAAGAGCAGAATGCATTGCAATACATAATTTTCCTAATTGTTGAGTCGTGTTGTTCTTATTTTTTCAGTTAAAAATATCTAAATGGCAGAGACTACATCACTTTTTTATTCTTATTGGTCAATAATACTATCCAGTGGTCAGATGTTTCATGGTCAGTGCTATAGACTGCCCTTTCAGGTAACAAAAATCACTCACATGTATTTATTTTTATTTTCTTCTTCTTCTTATAATAAAAATTATAATTATTATTATTTATATTTTTATTTGTTTATCTATTCATTTTTATTAAAAGTTTTAAAAGTACATTTATTTTGATTCACAGATGTTAGACATATAAATTTTGGAAAGAAAAACTATACTATACAAAATTTTTGCAGTGCAATTTTTTCTGACCTATTTTAAAATTACATTTAAAATTACATTTTTCATTAATGAAGTTTGATTAAAAGTTGAAAAGTACATTTATTTTGTTTTAAACATGTTAGACATATCAATACTGGAAAGAAAGACTATACTATACAAAATATTGCAGTGCAATATTTTCTGACCTATTTTAAATTTACATAGTAATTTAGCAGACACTTTTATCCAAAGTGACTTACAAAGTAAAAACAATCAGACCAAAGAGAGTGCAATAATATACAAAGTGCTGTGACATGTCTAAGTTAGTCTAGCAAAGTGCAGATAGCAAGATGTTTTTAAAAATATAATAATAATAATTTGACCGAATAGAATAGGTAAGTGCTAGTATTAATTGGTCAGGTGATGGAGAAAAAGATGTGTCTTTAGATGTTTTTTGAAAACATTGGCCAGTGGTTGTCTTGTAGGTAAGCATCAGTACCTTGAATTTGATGCGAGTTGCTATTGGCAGCCAGTGCAAGCTGATGAAGAGAGGTGTGACGTGAGCTTTCTTCGACTCGTTGAAGACAACTCTGGCTGCTGCATGCTGGATCAGTTGCAGAGGCTTAATAGTACATGCAGGAAGGCCCACCAAGAGAGCATTACAATAGTCCAGTCTGGAGAGAACAAGAGCTTGGACGAAGAGTTGTGCAGTCTGCTCTGTTAGGAAGGGTCTAATCTTCCTAATGTTGCATAAGGCAAACCCGCTGGACTGGCCCGTTGTAGCAATATGGTCTGTGAAGCTTAACTGATCATCCATCACAACTCCAAGATTCCTGGCTGTCCTGGAAGGAGTTATGGTTGACGAACCTAGCTGTATAGAGAGGTTGTGATGAAGTGCTGGGTTGGCTGAGACCACGAACAGTTCTCGTTCTCGTGTAAAATTACCTTTTACAATTAAATTTTCCACTATTGAAGTTTGATTAAAAGTTTGAAAAGTACATTTATTTTGTTTCAAGGATGTTTAGATATATCAGCATGGAAAAGAAGAAAATTTACAGTGCAGTTTTTTCCATGTATTCTGACCTATTTTAAAATGACATTTACAATTCAATTCCTCACTGTTGAAGTGTTAAATGGTCTTTTCACATTCCAGGCCCAAAGGGTTCTATCACATGACAATAATAATTCATCGGGTCATTAGTTGCCGGAGCTCTTCAATCACAGCTTTACCCTCAGCTCTCATACTGTCCAGCCACTCTGGACTGTCTTTGTTTTGGCTAATGGAAGCATGCAGCTATTTCCCGTAGGTTTTCCAGAGGTTGTCCTCATTCCTGGCCACCCAGTCACCCCCCGCCATCAGGAATACAACAGCTCATTAGCGTCTGCCTGCTTTTAATGAAGAAATCTGCATACGTTAATTAGATCTGATTGTGTCTATGCGGTGCAGTCGTAGGCTGACTGATGGTACGGGGGAAATTGCCTGTAATACAGGCTGTCTGACTCGCAATCATGTTTATGATTATGAAACACATGTTGTCTCCTCCACAAGGCCAGATACTGGCAGCGTATTGTAACTGTGCTTACAGTGGTTTGTAATAAGCTTGCAGGTGATTTTTATTCCGGTCACTCTTAGAGGCTACACAGATTGCATTTTAAAACCAATAAGGTCTGATGAAATTGCATTTGGTCATGACTGCCATATGCGAGTTATTACTTTTACTCTCGTGCATAAAATTTCTATGAGATACATATTCTAGATAAAGTTTGATCGGGTACTGGTGTGGTAACCTGGTGTAAGGGGTTGCTGGTATGGTTTATGAGTATGGGAGATGGGCCTCTCCTGTGCCTGGTAATTGCTTGGATGACTCTGTCATTTTCTCTTTCTAAGCGACACGGTCAATAAATCAAATAAATGAGGCCTTTGGCGAGGTTAGATGTGTTGCACAGTGCAGAGTTCAGCCTTTTTTATTGTCTGAGATTTCTAACAAACACCCCGCCATTGATCTTTTCACAGTACATCAATTACCTGAAAAAGGGGAAGAAGTAGTTGTGTTCATACTGCACAGAAAAGTATACAAAAAATCCTTTGTTTCTTTACAGTAAGTGCACTGCAGTTAAGCTGCTTTCAAAAGTGGTTCTGGAAGAGTTAAAGCCTTTTGTGAAGGTTGGGCATAGCATGTGATAATGATGTGATAAAATTCTTCTAAAAAGATGTAACTGATTAAAAGAGATGTTTTTTGTTCATGTTTTTTCAGCAGAACACTGGCTGTTAGTTCCACTACATTTCATGAAATTGGAGATTTCTGAGGTAAATGGAACATGAGACTGTTAAAGTACACAGATCATACATAACTGCAAAATCACACATGTGCAAACACTTGGTTGGAACAGATATTTATGGGTTTTTCCAATCACACATACTTCAGGAGTGTCTTGAAATGCCAAATTGAGATGTCATATCTTTGTCTCTCATATAAACTGATCTTTTTTTTTTTTTAATAGGACCACTCGCACAACCAATGCAAATAAGATCTGAATCGGGATTTACAATCTATAAAGGTACAATAATAAAGCTAATACTTTTAACTTTTGCATTTTGTGATTAATGTAATCTGATTATCATAATCACAACCAGTAATATTTTTAATATCAGATACATTAGATCTGTGCCACTGAACATAGTCACTCAGCTTCAGTATATACATGCACATAGGCATACAATTATCCAAGAGCTGTAATCTTTACTGTCAGTCGCCTAGGCGCCTAATCACTTGTGAAACATGTTGTCCATCCCTGAGGCTTTCAGCCTTGAGCAACTCACCCCTCAGTTCCACTGGACAGCTTGATTGCTGCTTCATTACACTGATGCCCCATTCAAGCTGTGAAAGGCCAGCACAATCTAATCCATATAAAGTGCCAATTTATGTTTCCGGTTCCTTGTGGATGTATTTTGTTTTTTGTGCATGTGTTTATAAATCAAAGATAATATTCAGCATTTGATGGTTGATCAAATTATGTTACAAGCCCACTGGTGTAAAAACAGTGGAAACTTGTATGTAGCAGAATCTGTGAAACCTTGAATGTTTATAGTGGCTCCATTCCAAAACCTAGTTGAGCAGCTTAAATAGGCAGCATTTTAAGGCAGGTGTAAATTTATATAAAAGAAATATACATTATAAAGACTTGTTCCATACTGAAAAGTATATAATAAGTATATAAAATACTTGAGCCTAATTAAAAGTGAACAATTTTACAACATTTTTCTGTGATTATTGTGATTATGATTATTCAGTTATTGTATTGTTTACTCTATTGAAATTTATTGAGACTTGGGTCTCGTGCACTTTGCCTGAAGATTGCTAATTAAATGATCAAATGAATGATATTAATAAGTGTTGACTGTGTAGATTGTTAAAGTTAATCACATGTGGGATCAGGTTTGTAGGAAGGCATTTTTCAGAGCACCTCAAAAAAAGGCTTAGTTCATCAAAAGACACACATGTAAACTGAGAATCAAACACCTTTAGCCCATTTGCTAAAATGATTTCTCTTTAGGTGTTTTTGCAAAAAGTGTGTCCCTCTAAAACAAGCCTAACCATAGACAGGTGACTAGTGTCATCTGAAAGGTGCTTATGATCCCGTCTGAGCTTATCTCAGTTATTCCACTGCGTTCACTAAAGGTCTTTCACATCATGTTGCACTGCACTTTATCTAGCCGCCTCCGTCAATTATGCTTTCAAATGCAATCATACTCTCAACCCAAATCATTGCTTTGAATGTCTTCTCAAGGCTAGCAAATAGCACATGGACATTGAAAGATCTCTCATACATGTGGTAATCATAGCTTCCAGTCTATTTGTGAAATGTGGTCTTGTCTCGTTTAGAAAGTGGACACTTATCTTAGGCAGTTTGTTCAGTTCCAGGGACACTCATGAGCATTTCAGCCAGAATTCTGGAACACTCTTGAGGATGGTGTATATCAGTCAGAGGGAAACTTTAGAGGCCATTACAGATACATTACTAAAGACCTTGTTGAGACCATAATGGTTGATTGTAAGCCTCATTTTACTCTTGAAACCTACTTATTATTACATTTGATTTAAAAAAAAAAAAAAAAAAAAAGATGCAGCTTGCATTTCATAACCTTTCTTTTTGTTCAGTAATGAAGTACTCGTACCACTGCATTAATCAGCAGATGAGAAAATTATGGAAATACACCTGTCTCAAAGATTTGATTAAAGAATTCAGGGGAACTTATACAGGCAATTTAATCAATATTTCATACATTAAACCCTAGGTTGGTGCTTTGAAAATGTATTAAAATCTTAAAATGTGAATTCTACTAATTCAGCCATTGTTAAATTGCATTCTCACTGTTAAAGTGAATTATAAACCCAGCCAGCCAGACTTTTCCAGCCAGTTTAGAAAGTTTCCAAGGTTAATTTCTTTAGATGGTAAGAATATTCCTAATGCAATTATTCAAAAGAAAAAAAAAATTCTCAAATTTTTTTTTTTCTAAAAAATTGATAACTGTTCCAAAATACAACACATTCAATAATGACAAATCTTAAATGTGTCAATTTATTAAGCAGAAAGTTGCACCATGCAAACAGATGTAAAATAATTCCAAAAGAGTGGCATAATAAGAATAGTCTAACTACAGTCACTGTTGTAGGAGATTTTACTTGCTGGAAAACGTTTGGTTAATTTGACATGGAAGAAAAGAAAAGAAAAATGTCAGTGGGCAATAGCTTAAGGTTCTCATTAAGGAAGTTTTATAAAGTTTTAGAGTTTTGTAATGATTAATATTTCAAACAACGTATTAAACATCTTAATTTTTTTTTTTTTTTTTTTTTTTTTTTTTTTTTTTTATTTCTGATTTTTATATAAAAAATGTAAAAGAATTTCACTTGTTTACTTTAAACAAAATATAAGAATATTCTTAAGAAGTGTTTTGGGAAATACAAAATATTCAAAAATAATAATAATATAGCAGTTTTGGCCCCTGAATTCCATCATAAAGTAAAATCTTTACATCTTTCTGTAAATCATGTTTGCCAATCATCAAAACCTTACTAGATGTCAATGGTTTAGACACCTTCCTGCTCATCAGAAGCAACAAGAAACATCTGCTTCACCACCACAGTGGGCATAGAAGCCTTTGGGTACCAAATCTTCCATTTTATTTCAGTCTTTGTGAGTGACACAGTTTTGGCACAGCCTCCTCTCTGGCTGCTGTGGGCCGTATGGTGGAGGCTGGGTCAGGGATGGGGCGGTCAGTCGTGACAGGCCCACCTGCGCTTGCCTGGGCTGGATGGACGGCACCAGCTGTTTCTGAATGTAGCAAGTCTGGGCAGCTGCCTCGATGAAAACCCTGAGCACATCTCCAGCCGTTCCTGCTGACATTCTGCAATTATGCACACCCACTAAAAGAGAGGAAGAGAAGTAGCAAGGGGTTGTGGGAGAGACAAGGAGAAACAATGGGCTGCGGTTCACTTGTGGTCACCCCGACCTCGATCATTAACTAATGTTAAAAGTCGTAATCGTATAATCAGAGCTGAGCTATCAGCTCTTTCCCTTTTTTGTCTTAAATAGACCTTAACTAGGCCTACTGCATTGCCTTTTATTGGCAGAGACACATCATTGTGTCTCTTCATTCAAACAGTTTTTATACAATTTGTGTAGTAGATCTAATATTATACCCACAGGAAATGCTTTGTTTGAAATAAGATTTTGTTTTCTGGACTCTGGAACAGTCAATCAATACTGGGACAGACTATGACTTGGTGATATCAAGTCAAATACAAAAATTGTATTTGAGTGCTAATTGTTAATAAGGCCTTTTAGCTTAATAGATTTTTCGTCTTTTCCATTTGCATTTAAGTCATAGCATATTTCCCTATGGCTCAATTCAATTGCATGTTAATGTGTAGAATGAGGATGTAAATTGGCACCACCAGAATCTCAGCAGCAGGGATATTCATCTGATATATACACAAATGCAATTTGGTCCAGTTCCCTTTTGAAAGACTGGGCATGGAGTAAGAAGCTAACATGCTGCCCTGTATACTCGCAACTTACTTCCTGTCCTAAATAGGTTCATGTAAGTTTAGCAATAAAGCAAGAAGTGGGCACAAAGATTACACAGAAACTGGCTTGATCGTCAGAACCCAGAATAGTGTTTTCTGCTCCTGCTGTTTAGATCATTTCTATCTCGAGGCATGATTGAGATCTTAAGCGACTAGTCTAGATCAGCTAGATTCACAGCATAGATGTTAAATTTGTCCAAGGGCAGGTTACGAGGCAATCAGAAGGTACATCCAAAAATGGCACACTGTCTGAGTGGGTACTACATGTGTGACCCTAGACCACAAAACCAGTCATAAGGGTAAATATTTTTAAATATGAAAGCTGAATAAATAAGCTTACCATTGATGTATGGTTTGAATATTTGGCTGAGATACAACTGGAATCTGAGGGTGCAAAAAAAATCTAAATATTGAGGAAATCGGCTTTAAATTGTCCAAATAATGTTCTGCAGCAATGCATATTACTAATCAAAAATTACGTTTTGATATATTTACGGTAACAAATTTACTAAATATCTTCATGGTACATGAGCTTTACTTAATATCCTAATGATTTTTGCCTTAAAAGAAAGATTGATATTTTTGACCCATATTGCTGGCTATTGCTACAAATATACCCATGCTACTTATGACTGGTTTTGTGGTCCAGGTTCACATATGAATTTGAACTTACTTCACGACTGTTTGAAAAGTATATTCTATATAGTATGAATGTGGGTAGTATAAATGAAATTCAGATATACTACAATCCACAATGTTGTCATTATCACATGACCTATCAGCGTCAATTGCATTGCTTCACTGCCATCAAATGCACACTTCAGAATCCGGATGGAAGTAGTAGGTCACCTGGTTACTTTTCATCTACTGTTTTTGAATACTATGAATACAGACAAGCTACTCTTTTGGTGTACTCTTTTAAAGTAGGGAAGTATTTGATTTTGGATGCAGCGAGAATGTGTAACTCTCAGCAGTCACATTTCAAAACGTTTCACCAACAACAACTGTATGCCATATTAGAAAGCCTACAAGTAAAACACAACAAAATACTATGATATTTTCATCAAAAAAAACTAAACTTTGACTAATTAACTGTGTAAAACTGAACACTTCCGAGGGGGAAGTGACTGTAGGTCCTAATTTTAGTATTGTTTGTTGTTTTAAAGGTTTTAAGTGGAATAAAACATCTGTCCTTGTCATATATAAAAATATATTTAAAAAAAAAACGCCTTTATTTGTCATAGAGGAATTGTTTTTGGATTTTGCACATCTTGAGTTGACTGTAGCCATTTGTTGTGACTTGATGTGTTGGGTGACTTTGAGGAATTTTGATTTATGACATCGATTTGTTCTCCTATAGTGATGCATGACATTGCCTTGCACTTCTCTAAAGTAAACAGAGGATGTGGGTTTAAGCTAATGGCTGGCCTGAGCTGCACTTATATTGTGTTTAATCAAACTGGACACTTCCTGTACATTTTATTAAGGTACCTTGAAAATTTAGGGGCATTACAGCAGAAACATATTAAATTCTGTACATTCTTTAGGTTATTTAGGTACTGCTTAAGAAAAAGGAAGAGGCACATATTAAAGGAACACAATAAAATGTCACCGCCAACTGGAAATGTCCCTTTTTTTCCCCTCTTATGACTGTGTCAATGGAGTGGCAGACCGATACTATCTAATGAAAAAACATCCTTCCCTTTTTTTTATACCGTGTCTGTTATTGACTCGGCCTGTACAAGATTCAGTGTGTTTAGTTTAACCGTTACAAATTGGTAAGTGAACTATCTGACAACGGTTAATTTAGTAATAGCAAAACAGCTAACCATGTGTCAGGGTTTTCACCTATAATGAGAATTGCAGCAATAAATTTCCAAAGAATAACAAAAAAATGTGTTTAAGCTTTTAATCCAAAATAGTTTTTCACAGACAATAATTACTAGACCTGGAGATGAGTGTGGCTAGAGGTTCTTCCCTTCAGTGTCACACATAAATTTGCTTTGTTCTCTGCAGGTGTCTGATGAACTCTTTAAAGGACAAACCTTTCTGATTTCTTGCCTCTGTGTTTCTTTAAGCCAAGAGACCCTGAGCACATACTTTCTCATGTTACCACAGTGACCAGACTTATGGATGAGTTGGTTTCCATGGTAATGGAGCAGAAGACTGACAGATGGTTACTGTAGGTAAAGTCTGAAATGATCAATCACCTAGAAGAGAATTAGCAGCAGTTACTTAGAAATTTAGCAACTTTAAACAAGACAGCTGCTATTTTACTTTGAATTTTCATATTTGATTGTAGTGTGTGGGTGTGTTACACACAAAATAGACTTCCAGGTCGTTTGATAAAATTTGTGTTTTTTACATTTGGATTTGAAGACCATTTCACTCATCTTGCACTTTGTATCAGTTGTATTGAGCAGTATTCTTGGTTACATAGAAATAAGGCATAGTTCCAATAGAATCACCCAGTTCTCACTGATTTTTTGGCAGCACGTTCATGCAACACACCTTTCATATCATCTCAAAACAGAGGCTATTGGCTTAGGATGTGAACAGAGTGTGCAGATAAAAGAACACACATGGATAGCCAACAAGGAATTGCCCACAGAATTCTACAGCAAGCCAGTTCTAACAATTGTCATTCCAAAGGTTTGAAGCACAGAATTCCATGTGTCAAACATAAGGAAGTATTCTTGTGACATCTGAATGATGTTTAGACAGTATCAAGGAGCCTACAACCCAAGAAAAATATTCCCAGCAACAGTTATTCATATCCGCCACCAGACTGCACTGTTGATATAAGCAGCACAGATTCAGCCATTCAAACTGTTTACGCCAAATTCTGACCCTACCATCTGCATGTTACACAATTCAAGATTTTATAGACCAGATGGACACATTCACTTAGATAATACGTCATATTCCAACATTTGGTCAAACGTGCAAACACTTCATATATTGAGCCACATGATTCACTTTGGCTGGGGATGTTTATGAGCATGTATATTTTGAGAATACACAACCACTAGAAAGCCTGCATGCACGAGTACTGTAGATTATTGATTTGTCATTTTTGTAGGGAAAAAAAAATGAATTGAACAGTATTATATACAACACATATATTAAGTTAATTTCAAACAAGTCTAAATATAAGATGTCCATCCAAATGATTAATAGTCTCCTCTAATTTAAAATGTATAAAAATACATGGAATCTTTGTAAATCTATGATTATTTCAGTGACTTTGTGATGTAAGCATCTCAAAGTATGTAAATACATGATATTTTAGTCCAGATTTATAATACAACACTCACATTTTGCTGATCTATCTCCTTCCACTTAGGAGTCATTGGTTTGGCAAAGGTTGAAGACCCCTGGTACTGTATAGATGCTATTACTATTATTATTGTGGTTCATTTTAACAATATCTGGGTTAAAGATCATGTTAAAATGTTTTGTATGATATTGCAGAAAGGGCTGCAGAAACAATGTATGATGTTATATTGCGTACCTCTGAAGAAATGGAGCAAAGATTTATGGGGAAAAGTCAGTGTCTGCACACTAATATAATAGCTCCAAATTTTTATTTTACAAATCCAACATTTTGACCTCTCAGATCATCATTAGTCAAAATAATGAATATCTGAAGAGGACCTGAGAGGTTTTGTGCTGCGAACACAATGCTCTACTACTGAGCCACAGGAACACATTCAAAATATTTACACCAGAGTAGATATTCAAGAACAGAAGCTTATTTACATTCATAAACACAAGCATGCTTTGTATGTAGGCCTATACAATATATATAGTTATAAATATATATGGCTATATTCCTGAACAGAGAATAGCCTATCACAGTAAAGTTTTGTCTTACCATTCTTACTGACATTAGGCTAGTGACATTATAACTCTTTTTTTATATATATCATATTGCTGTTTATGTTATAGAACATTAAAAAAACATTTAGACATTTAGATGCTGTGAATTAAACTTTATAATGTTTCACTTGATTATACATTTAGTCAGGAATCATAGTTTGAAAAAAGTCTAACTAGTAAAATGTGTACAGGTTATGTGAAAAGACAGCGCAACCTGTTTGTTTTCTTTATTTTATAAATGCACAAAGTTTTGTTGTAATTATGTGTGTATACAAATAAAATTAGACCCTTTACAGATTCGACTGATGTATTGCTCTTATCTGTACAATCAGAACTGAAAGTGTAATTTAAGTTATTTTCGGCCTTATCAGGAGATTATGCCACAAAATGCATATATGCGTTTGTCGACCCCTAAGGGTTCAACCATTGCATTTGTAAATTAGATAATACAAGTGTTTGAACATCTATTCCCCACATTTATTTCATTGTTTCTTGCACCTGCACCCAACTTTAGCTACATATGCATATATTTATATAGTTTCATTATTTTTAAATTAATTTTTTAACATTTGTTTAGCACTTGGCACACAATTTATTACAAAGCAACCTATTATTCATTCAGTTTCATCAGTATGATTAGTTTCTGGGATTCCAACCCATGACACTAGTGTGCCTAAACATCATGCTTAACCAGAATAAAAGAGTCATATGAGATAAAGCAAATTCTGCAAGTTCAGTAATCAAATGCGGCCTTCCTATGAAAGCTTCTGTTTCCTCTCTGATAGGAATAACTGGAATCCCTGCCAGGATGTGTTTATGACCGACCTTCATGCAGCCAAGAAACACATCTCTAATTGGGAAAAAATGAACACAATTAGAAAGTATCCCAGGGATTTTTTGGGAATAAAGCCCATTCAATTGCTCAGTGGATTAATGAACATTGTATTATTGAAGTAAATACCATGAGACAGGAGCACACAGCTTGAGTGATCAGTGGCTCCTCGCCATCAACACTGTGACACGTATTCAACAGGGACAAGTTACGGCTAAGTCATCGCCAACTGCTTAACGTTTGCTATGCATCTGTTGCTCTGTCATCTGTACGTGTGGTCTTATGATCTGACAGACCTTGAGTGGTCTGGTCTGTGGGGTCTTTTGCACATCTGCCAAAAGGGCTTTTTTTATTAGGCTAAATGCTTCGCTAAAATTTGATAGAGGAAGCTTTTCATCTATTTTCAGTTTTATTCTCCAAGCTTTTTTAGACCACTTGGCCTGCATTTTGGCGGGTATGTTGCCGTTGTTTTTAACTTGCTGCAGTGTTTTGGGTTTTGATGTTGGTGGGTGAACAGAGCTCTTAGCAAAGGGGCAAAAAGCAATTTCAGATCTGATCCATGCTGGTAATATGGGCTATAAGATTGCACTTGGTAATCTCCATCTGGTCATTTAAATCTGTTAGTGTGATACAGTGTGAAGCTGATTCATTATGAGACATGTGAGGTACATCTAAAGCCCAAACAAGACCAAGCACAACAAACAAGTTCCATTCTGTTACACTCTGACACAAAAATGTAATTATCTGATAAAATTCTCACTCACTTTCTCTTTACGCTTCCTCTGAGGGTTGAATTCTCGTTTTGGAGACTCCAAAACATTCCGCATGGTAGATTGATAGACCAGTTGCCAGATTTCACTGGAAATAAAAAAAAAATACCAAGAAGGTATGACTAAATAAGCAGCGCAAAGTTTATTGTGTTCTTGGGGAATCTTGCTACAAAATAAATAAATAATAATAATAATAATAATAATAATAATAATAATAAAAATAATTTAAATGTTTCACACATATAAATGGCCATCTAAATGAATAAATAAATCTCACTCTGTGGTAAGGAGTAGTTGGGAATGGTAGAAACATGGAAGGAAAGGGGCAACAGATTACAAAAATGAATAATAAATAAAGGTTTTTGTTTACATAATATATGTGTGTGTACTGTGTACATTTATTATGCATATATAAATACACACACATAAAGTATATATTTCAAAAATATTTGTATATATGTATATATTTCGTATAATTTATATTATATATAAATATATTTAAAATATAAACATAACATCTTTTTCTTACACATATATATATATACATACATGCATGTGTATGTATTTATATATGCATAATAAATATACACAGTACACACACATATTACGTTAAAAAAAAACTTCTATTTTGGATGCGATTAATTGTTTGACAGCACTACAATATATTAAAATTATTAATAACATTGCTTACTATGGCTCAGACACTAGATGGAGATTTATTTTGACAGTTCTTATTATGGTTGATCATAATTTAATGGGTTATGGAGGTGATTCAATGTATGCAACTGTCAAAACTGCCCATACTTTTCAGCAACAACAAGCCACATGTAATCTGTGAACATGGCAACACATTCAGTGTCTCATGCCATTTCTTCCTTGATAATCACTAGGATCAGGATTACATAACATGCCATTTGTTTGTGCATCTGCTCTGAAAAATCTTGGGAACTTTTTTTATTTTTATTATGCTTTATTTACCTGTACATGTATTTACCTTATATAATGATGTATGCCTTATATTATGGTATATTAAGTTCCATTTCTTTTCTTCCTTTTTTTAAAAAGGGAAAGGGAATCTCCCTGTGAAAATATTCATCTGAAAGGTTAGCAAGATTACCAAGGTTATCCAGACACATTTGATGCTTTAGTGCCATAAAGGTATACCAAACATCTTTTTATCTAAAAATAAAAACTGCATTCAATTTAATTTAAATTTTAGAAGCCACATTGTACAGTAATTTTCAATGCCAGTCTACTTCAACGTGAAGAATTACAGTGAAAAAGTTTATATTTACATGTGTGTGGTTGTTGAAAGATGCTTCAGCTTAAAAAATACAGCTGAACTACACACAATACAAAGGGCATGCTTGTTTATGTCATGTCACTTCCATTCAGGAAGTGAAAGGAGAAGTGAAAAAGCTGATAACCAAAGACATAAAGCCACATGTGACAAGTCAAATACATTTATAGACAAAATTGGGTATTTCCCTTTGCACCTAGACATGAAGGTGAAAAGTTCCTCTCTGTCAACCTAGCAGTTAGCATTCAGCCCCTGAAGCATTTCTCTAATCAGTTAGGTTATGGTGTTAAACACTTACCACACACTTTGACTACACCAGCCTAAAAACGCCAGGAAAGTAAACCCAATATACACAGAGTTGGACGCTACTCCCTTACTGTATGTTGTTTCCTGATGCATCACCAAAGCGGTGCTGTGTAACCTCCTTTCTCATCACTCTTTGCACTGTCTGCTGCTTATTTTCAACAAGGGCTCCTTTCCCATTTATCAAATGTGCTGCTTTTATCCAGTAGTGGCATTGGAGATGGATGAGACCACTTTAGCTATAGTGGTCCTCCCTTTCATTGGGAGTATGCAGGATGGATGAATCTACTTTAACAGTTTACCTCCACTCCAGCTGACAAGTCACATCCTCAAGTCCCTGGCCATTTTTTGTAAGGAATAACCCTTGATTCAGCAGCAGTCCTGTGGTGTGCATTAAAGTGATTACCCACATGTATACGATATACAGTGTTGGGGAGTAACTAGGTACATGTAACAGAATTACATAATTTAATTACAAAATAAATGTAACTGTAATCTGTTACAGTTACTCAGGGAAAAATGATAACGATTACAAAGGGTATTTAATCTCAGAATAATCTCAAGGTAAAAAGATGTGCTAAAGTCTGATTTTGTGCTGGCTCTGCTTAATTCTATATCATACTGCATGTTACGTTTGTTTTTTTGTTTTTTGTTATTGTTAAAGGGATAGTACACCCCAAAAATTCTCCCATTATTCATTCACCTTCAAGTTGTTTCAAAACCAGTATGAATTTCTTCATACTGTTCATATTTTGAAGAATAGTGGTAACCAGACGGTGGTTGGTAGCCACTGACTTCCATAGTATGGAAAAAAATAACAGCGGTCTGGCAGCGGTTTTGTTAAAGGTGAGGAAATGAGGATTTTGTGGTAAACTATTCATTTAATGCAAACAAATTCAAAAAAGAATCGGCCTTTTTAATATATGGCAAATATATGTTGTAAACAGCATGGTTTTATATTTATATTTAATATTCCATTTGCACACTGGAATATTTTTCTATGCACTTTTTTACTGTCCATTGCACTAGTGTAAAGAATGTTCATATGTTCATAGTTACTGCTTATAGTGTACATACACTTATTACATAATCCAGCTGTACAGTATGTTCATAGTACACCTATCTGTATATCATGCTGATAGTATTTAAAAATCTGTAAATTATGTCCATAGTACTGCCTTATCTGTATATGTATTGTACATTTTGTAACATATTGTAGACACTGTATATCCTTAGATGCTAACTGCATTTCGTTGCCTTGTACCGTGCATGTGCAATGACAATAAAGTTGAATCTAATCTGAATCAAATAAAATGGAAATATGTATTTCCAATATTAACACATATATTTAATTTTCATATTTTGGACAAACTAAATATATATAAAAATATATATAACTTTATATTTTAAAAATGTAAAAGAAAATATAAAAATATAGAAAAAAAACTAAACTCCAAAATATAACAATGTTAATGTATTTTAATACATATTGTTTTGTGTATTGTTAAATATCTTTAATACGATATCTGTAAATCGAAGTGATTTTTGCCATATGGGATTATTAAACATATATCTCACATCAACTGCATATTTCCATTTTCACACAATAGCTTTCGAAGATCACAACACATGGGATGAATTCACTAAACAGTTATTTTACATGGACTCAAAGGTGCCTCCATTATTTGCTTGCAGTTTAAAATTAATTATGGCTGAATTAATTAGCACATTTTATAGAATGGCATCAGTAATTGAAAATGTTTGCTTGTGTGTGAGCATCCATTAACAAGACATAATTGTGCATTTTGTAGATATAAAGGCAGTTGTAAACTTACATACATCCAGACGTCACTGTCAAGCACACTTTCTTTATTTTAAAGACTCAGTTCTGGTGCATGGATCACGTAAAACCTAACACTCAAAAGCTGCCTGTAAAATGGCAAACTGTGGAAATTGAGCAATAACTTGGCTATTTTTACTCCATTACTTACATAGTGCTACAATAATGCTAACAAAGCATTCAACTATCAGTACGTGCCATTCATACTGAAAATTCCCCTGAACTCTTTGCATCAGGAGCTCTTCTTGTTTAACAAAATTGTGTGTGTGAAACTTTGCATGCATGATGTTATTTACACATGAAGAGCATAGAGCTATGCCATGCTGGGCTGTACTGGGCTGGGCCTGTAACATGAAATTACAGTAAGAAGGTTCAAAAATGTTTGCTCTACAACCAAGTGACAGAAATAGCAGCAGAGGATAAGCACTGTCTTGTACGATGTCTAATGTTACACATCTGTTGTGTTGTGCTCTTACAAGATTTTTATTACCTGTCCATTGTAGCAGATAATCTGATACCACTTTCTTTCTGATAGTAATGTTATTAAGCTTTTATTCAGGTGTTTTTTTTTTTTTCTTTTTCTTTTGTCTGGCTCTTATTCACCCCAGTAAAATGCAAAAAATATTTCAGTCACAATTGTGAAAATTTGAGTTTTAGATATGATAAAAAAGTAGTTATCATAGCATATATTCTAGAATTGTACTTTTAACCAGCAGATTTTCAGAATTTTTACAGATGTTCTGAATTTTTACAGATGTAAGCTAGAACACAGAAGACCTTTGATCTGGTTTTTAGTTTGTCAGTTTAATTTTTTCCATTTTGACTTTGGAGTTGTGAATTTCTACTTAATCAGAATACTTGTCTTTATCTAATTTAACCTAAAAGGTGTTGAATCAGTTACCTTTGTGATGTTTTATGTTTTTTTTTTTTTTTCTTAAAGATTATAGAAACTATGTACTAGCACCTGCATGAACTCTCTTCAAAAATATCTCCTTTCATTTCTTCCATGGGAATATACAACAATAACATGAGGATAAAGTAAACAAAATACTGTTCACTTGTGGGTGAAAGTGAAAGTTTTTTTCTTTTTTCATTTGCTCTGGTCGTTTGGGACTTTTATGATTACCAGATTCAGACATCAGTTTTCATCAGTTCCCTTGAACAATCATACAGTGGATTTCCACTAAAGGCAAAGATTGAGAAGGACATGCTAGAAAGTGTTCTAAACATCAGCATTCCAAAAGGCTTTCTAGGTTAGGAGAGGTGAGAGTTATTTAGATTGTAAGAGGTTGTATGAGATAGAGACGTATTTAAGGAATGAGGTATGGAGTTATAAGTCCTCACTGCCCTGAGCGCTCTCAGTAGTGGAGTGACGGAGATGGATGTGGCTGCACTGCAGTGCTAACGTCCTCAGCCTCAGGGTCAGTGCAAAGCAGGGGAACAATCCCATCAACCTCTCCTGCAGGAATAACACTCCCTAAACTGACTGGCATTTGTGAAGCCAAGTGCTATACATACTGGCCTTTAGCCTAGAAATAAAGAAAAACGATATGAACAGAATTACGATCTTCACCAGTATCTCTTTGTGCTTTGACCTTTGAGATCCTCTCAAAAATTTAAAAGGACTAGACATGAACAGTGCACTTATAAGTGTAATTATAATATCAATCTAAGTCAATCCCTGTCTTATTCTTCTAATTCAGAACTCTCTCTCTCTCTCACACACACACACACACACACACACATACACACATATATATATAGATATATATATATAGATATTTTACTATCTATCTTTTTTGTGAACATTTAGATTCACCACCAGAACTAATGATTCACTATAGAACAACATACTGTATGTTGACAACACAGAATGAAAATAGCTGTCACATTACTGATTTTTTTTTTTTTTTTTGTTTTGTTTTTTTTTGCTACTTTTAGATTAGTTACTCCCCAACACTGGAGCGAAGAACAATATATAGCAGAGGAATATTTATCTAGAGATATGAATTATGACAAGTATCATATTTTGTAGTTATTTAATGTATAATATAACCCTAACCTTAACGTATCCTATATATGAAAAATACGTTCTCAGCACAACAAACAGTCTGATTTGAGGAAATGTGAAGGATAGACTAGGGTAAAAGTAATAGATTTTTCAAATGAATTTCTAACGTGATGTCTGTGGCAGGAACAATGCCAAATCACACTTTTAAGAAAAAGAGCTGAAGATAAAGGTTTCCAAAAAGTAAAGTGATCTAGGAAGAAAGATCAAAGGTTGTTGCAGTGTTTCCTTCACCATTAAAACACCATTATAAAGCAGTATGCAGCCACAATACATCCTTCTTTTCTATGCAACTGCAGTTATCTGCCTGGGCTTCACACTTTGGGCTCACAACAGGGTAAATTGGTTTCTTATCTGGTATGTGCGTCATTGTGGATTCAACTGTGCTGTTAAATCTAAAATTATGCATGTTGTCTGGGGGGTTGTCTGAGAGAATTACAGGTACCCCTTTAAATCATGTCCTACTTTTTTTTTTACTGATATTATATACTATATTTTATTTAATGGTATATGATATTCATGCATTGTGGGATAATGGTAGACTTTATGACATCTACAGTACATACATAATGATATTATTCAAATATATCAGCTGGCACTCGTTGGGGTCTAAACAATGTGGAGAAAATGACCAAAATTTCCCAAGATTTGTCAAAGAGGATCCACCTATCATCTAAATTTTCATCAAGAGTGTCTCTGGAATAATAAAATATAAAGAAGAAGAAGAAAAAACTTCTTCACGGTCATTCTCATTTCTTTAGTTTTGTCTTACGTGATATGGAAAAATCCCTAGAAAACCCAGATGTACTAGGATATTCCCAAATCACATTGTAGTCAGCAGTGGCCAACATCATGCCAGCGTACTTTTAATAACCAGTTTGTTTCTCTGTATGCAAATCTATATTTTGCTTATAAATAACATTAGAAAACAAGAGACAGTGCTCTTGATCTGTAGCTACATATGCCAGGTTATCATATTGTAACTTTTCAATCTTAGAGGTAGTTGAGATATGAGGCAAGATGATATAATATGAATATTTTAAACCATGACAAATATTTAGTATCTTTATCCACATAAAAATCAGCATCAGTGAAAAAAATAAAATAGTACAACTGGGCGGAACTGAGATTTTTTGAGTGATTCACCACATGTGCATGATTTGTTTCTGAAATAAAACTTCTCTGAACACATTCTGATGCACATGGCAACATTCTGATGGAAAAAGTGAATAGGGCTAAACAATTAAGTGACAAGTTCTACAGGATTCAGATCTCTTGGAGAGATCACAGTTGAAACACCAGTAATTATACATTACATAAAAATAACCATGGTTAAGCAGTTCCAATGAAAGATATCTCACTCAACAGTTCTCATCCCATCTTTGTCATCTTATTGACTTATTACCATCTCAAAACTGGAACATAATTCATGTCTGAGTCATAAACAAACATTTGTGTTTTTAGCCAAAGAACTTCTAAACTTTTTTTTTTTTCTGAGTTTAAACCTCATCTGTCATCTGTCAAGCCTGAGGCATAAATCAACTACTTTTTAGTCATATCCAGGCAGCTCTTATAATGTTGGCACCCTGTGGCACAACACTGGTTTCAACCGGTTGTGTTGAAACCTTAACTGACTGATTTTATGTCGGATCCTTTGAAAATCCCCTATAAGTTCACCCTGTCAAAAATAAAAGGGGCTAAATTGCAGTTAAAGAACAAAACAAATGCAAGTGGTGCAAATACAAGCTAGAGGAAATAGTCTCTAAATCATAAATCTAGTCTCAAAGAATTATCAAGGGGTCATCTCGGTAATTGTGTAAGCTAAAGCAAGGTTCATGTCTTATCACGCTTTTGAGGAATATCACCGATATTAGCTCTGTTCCAAAGTCTTGTACTTCCCGAGTAGGCAGCGTTGAAGTCTGCAGAGTATCAGAAAAGATACATTCTGTTCATCACATTTTAAAACAGTATTGCATATACAACATTTGTGTACTATTATGATTATTATATATATTAGATTACATTTACATTTACATTTAGTAATTTACTCATTTAGCAGACGCTTTAATCCAAAGAATCAATCAGGTTCAATAGCAGATCAATAGGTTTTGGAACAGAGACATTATTTTATCTCCAAGTTCTTGAATGAAAAAAAGGTCAATAATATTCAAGTGAGAGTTATATTTGGTTGCACTTTATTTTGATAGTCCACTTTAGACATTCATTTATGAGTTACTTTGCAACTATTTTGCAACTGTGACTGTTAGATTAGGGTAAGGATACAGCTAACTTGCAAAATATGTGTGTTGGGGACCATTAAAATAAAGTCTTAGATATTAAGCAGACAGTCTAATAACTGGTAGTTAATACAATGTCTAAAGTGGACTATCAAAATAAAGTGTTACCTTATATTTACCCAACCTTTCTGAATATTCTACAATAATAATACATCAGTATTACAGAGTTTTAAACAGAGCAAACAGTATTATGAAAGTCTGCTTTAAGGCCAAGCAGGTTACTATAATGAAAATAATTAGCAAAAAAACGAACAAAAATAATATATAAATATATATATATATATATATATAACTGAGGTAGCCTAATGCGAAAAACTAGAAGGAATTATATGCTTTTATGACTGTGTTAGTGCAAGTTATTGAATGAAAACATTTAAGTAAACCAAGCTTTGGGAATATTCTGATGCTATATCAATTTTATCCCTTACAGTTTTACCCAAGATGTATAGATTTAAATAGCTCCAAAAGTTTAAAATAAAATAAACACTAACCGGCCGTTCATGGGATATCATAATTCATATTTAACTGTAAAATGAAAGAACACCAGGCCTAGGATTAAAATGGAAGGTGATGTGATTTCTATTGGTTGTCTGCCATATGACGAATGATGTTGCTATGGTTCCTTGAACCTGCTTTTTTGGTTGATCCCCAAACACTAGTAATTACATTCCCATCTGTCCTTCCTCACCGTCCACCATTCATCATCACTGCAACAATTTCATTAGTTCCCACTGCATTAGGAGCATGCTTGTGTAATTGGACAGAAGGAGAAAGATGTGAGCAGCCCCGCTCTCTAACTGTGTTTGACAGGGTTAATCTCTCAAAACTTGCTGTTTTTTCTCTTTTTTCCTACTTGTCCTGTTGGACTAGAATTACCACTGGTGATTTCTTTCTCAAGGGCTCGTCATCAGGAAACTGAGCTTCTTATTTTCAGTGAAGAGCTGATCCTTGTTCACATCTCAGCTGGGTTATGCGTTGGCTATTAGGCCAATACCCCTGCTGAGCAACCATCAGAAGGCCTATAATTACCTTGTGCTTTGACAAACTAAAGCTGGAGCTATGGGAAAAAAGACAATGACCCCCCGCTGACAGTTTTGATCTGAAACAAAGGCAATCATTTTGAAGAACTTGACTGACTATGATTCGTAAAGTCAATGTGTTGACATTTCAAACCATATCACACTGTGCTAAATTTCACTCTACAGCTGAAAATGTTGTTGAGACCCACATTTTACTGTAAATATAGATGGCGAAACTGAAATGTGTGGTCTTTTTGATTGTATTGTGATGATTATAAGGCCTGTGAAAGCTTCAGTAACGATGTTTCACTCACTGCAGAGACCAATAGCAGGTTTCCACCAATGTTTGTGAACAATATGATGTTTCACTTTATTCCTGCCAACCATAAACTTATTGCTCCTGTTTGTCCCCATACACACTCAAAAAATGATTCGTGGGCTAAGCTTAATTCAGTTGTGGACAGTGGCTCTATACTCTGAAAATAGGTTTTCTTGACATTAAATTAAATTTTGAAGTTCACTCACCTTGTTGGAGTGGAGTGGGAATCTAATTGAAGTGAGTATAAAACAATAAAATTAGACACGTCAGTGCTATTCGACTGAATACCTTGCATTTGCAACTACTAGTGCACTGTATGTTACCATGATAAATATGAAAAAAATATATGATTTTACATAATATATGGTGTTAGCAGCAAGAACAAAGAAGAAACCATGCGTTTTCACAATAAATGCCAATTCACATGTATTCACACTTTTGTATTGCAGTAAGTTTTGTAACTTACAGCTATATACTATTAGCCCACTTTTTAGTTTATGAAAGTGCACTTTGAAATATACTCATAAACACTTAAATACATGTAGTTTTTTTAATAATGAAAATATACTTGTTTTCTTTAAATAAACATGCATGCAAGAACTGTCATTAAAATTAGCTAAATGTTTATCTGATTCTGTGTGTAAACTCCCAAACTCTTCTGAATCCCAAAATAGCATTAACATCTCTCTTCTTTCTTAAGCATGATTTGCATGGAACTGGAAATCCCATGCCAGTTTTACCAATGCTGTACTAATACTAAAAGTAGTAAAAGACGAAAAACTCATTTAGTACCAACAAAAGTGGAGTAAACATCTATTTTACAAATTAAAATGGATTGCATGCAATAAAATTAAGCTGTGACAAAATGTTTAAGAATTGTGTTGTATTAGCTCATTTTAATTAAGTAAATTGCCTACAATCTCTTCATTGAGGCTTTCATTCTCCAGTATCCTCTGGGAATGCACTGTGGAGTTATATGCTCAAAAATGTATGTTCAGAAGCTTACAACATTCAGAAATTTGGGGGTTAGTTCATCAAAGTTCATTTCTCAGTGTCACCAGAACTCCAGACACACCTCCACATTCATTTCTAGACCTACAATCATTCTTTGAAAACAGGATGAAACATGAGAAGGCTAATGTGGAAGTCAAATGATGGCCTAACTTTAAATGCAATAACAAAAAATAAATCATGCTTCCTGGATGCTGTAAACTTAATATAGCAATATTCAATTTGTTCATGAACATGGTGAACTCTTTTCAGAATGTTATTCTCTTTACATTCATAAGCAGGACTTCCCTTTGAAGTTAGTGCTTGTGAGCAGCCGACCTCAGTTCTGAAACCTCAGGTCACATTTCCTATTGTGAACACTTACACTGCAATACAAGTCTTGTGAGCGTTGTACGCAAAACTCTTATGCAGACCAAAGCCACGTGTGTTTCAGCTGACTTTCCATCCTGATTTTAACAATAATCACCTTTATTTAAATAGCGCTTTAAACAAAACAGATTTTGTCAAAGCAACTGAACAACATTAATTAGGAAAACAGTCTGTCAATAATGCAAAATGACAGTTAAAGGCAGGTCATCATTGAATTCAGTGATGTCATCATGCAGCTCAGTTCAGTTTAAATAGTATCTGTGCAATCATTTGCGATCAAGTCAACGATATCGCTGTAAATGAAGTGTCCCCAACTAAGCAAGCCAGAGGCGACAGCGACAAGGAACCAAAATTCCATCGGTGACAGAATGGAGAAAAAACCTTGGGAGATACACAGTGGTTTACGTAAGAGAATGCTGTCTCTGTCTGCTGAGTTATAGCACTAACCCTCAGGCAATCTGACTGAACTTTACAGTAATCTGATATGAAAGTTACATAAGGTTGTCCATCTAAGGCCGAAAAGGTGACTATAATGAAAAATAAATTTACAAAATGTGATTCATTATGCGATTCAATATCAAGAACAAAAAAATAAACACTTCTCTCAAGTTACTTTTTGATGTCTCAACAAAATAGTGCAAGAGACCGACGTCAGTGAAAACAGGTATCTGTTCAAACAGAGTCTGTGAATCCTCACTGTGTAAGTGTATTCTGATATGTTGCTTGTGTGCACTTCTAAGTTTAAAATGGACCAGACGTGTATGAAAAAGAACCAGAGATACCATAAAGCTGCTCCATTCTCACTCCATGCTCACTTTCATCATTCAGCCAATTAATATTAAAGTAATAATAATTGTAGTTTTTCATGGAAATAACTTACATAGTAGCTCAAATAAATCTTACAGAACTGGGTGATGTAATCAAAACATGATAGGACACATTAAGGGGGTGTGGGAAGGTAACACGATGTTCTGTTAACACTTAATAGAAACAGATATAATTTAAAACCATTTTTCATTTACATCTATAAAACCAGAATCTTGCTTTCTCATGCAAATAACTTCCAGAGCAAGAAATGAGAAATGAGATTATGTATTTGTCCAGATCAAGACAGAATGAGACCGCTTGACAAAAAGAAATGCCATACCCTCACACATAGTCTTGTGTATTCAAATAAAACCTGCTAGAGTGAACTGTGCAAATTAAATTAAGTTTTAAAGGGGGATTAATTCAATTTCAATTAACTTTTATTTGTTTGTTTAATGAGAAGAGTCATTATTTTTCCACATCTTCAATTGAGTTTGTATCAGACCAAGACGTTTATGGCCTAGGGATGAAATAGAAGGCCTAACCTAATAAAATATGGAATAAAATTTAATATGAAGCCCAGCCAAGTTTGCATTTTGGCAAATTTTATGTTTTACCCAGTCTCTAATTCAGATGACAGGCCACAGAGTGCCCACAGTCCATTCACTTACTGTCTAATGCACACAAAACTGGCAGGCATTGTCCAAAAACTGCCAGTTTCAATCTGGGGTGCATTTCCCATACAACGATGTAACTCGCTGATTGACCACCATAGTACAAAGCATTGTTGTGGAAACGAACTAGCTAGTCACAACTGCTTCCAAAACACTGTCGCATCTATATAAGCCAGTTGTTAATGACGTCACATATGGAGGACTAATAACTTATGCTAATTTAATGATTTGAGATCTCCGAAATGCTGCTGTATTGAACATGGCACCTAATTACTAATTTACCATTGTTCATTGCTCATTGACGTTTGAATACTCGCAGGTTCCCTCTTACATCATTCTCCAGGGTCCCCTTAGGCATTTATGCACATGCGCAATTTTCACAACTTGGCGCTTATTGAGGACGTGCTAAAATATATAAATTAAAATGTATGTAGAATGGAAAATATAGATTGTTCTGCATGTTAGCTTGCTTACTGTGCCCAAGAGCATAATCTGTTGAAGTCTATACTGTATGTCTTACTAACAAGTAACTATGCTCCTAAGCTGTTTGTGAATGTTTGTTTGAACTATGGTTTTGGGAAACATCAAATCGTTGAACTATGTTGGTAATGATGGAACTTGCGAACATAGTTGGCTAACGATGCTTTTGGGAAACTCACCCCTGATTGGCTGGCTTCTACTCACTAAACCAACACACTAGTTGTATAAGGGTGAGCCAGTCCGCTTGGAAACAAAGTTGCTTATACAAGATATCAGGCACTTAAGAGAAAAACTACACACTGGGCATCAAAACTTGTCTGACTCTAACCAGGAAATATTTGCATGCACTACATCTATACATGTGAAAATACAAACTAATATATATCTAGAACCGATACCAAAAAAACACCTGCACACACCTACAGACTGCATATTGTGCAATTATCTTTGTGAGTATTAAAGAGATGGTGAGATCACAAAATGATGCAATTTACAATGAAACTTAAAAACTTTCCAGTTTCATAATATTTTTGTTGTTGTTGTTGTTTTGTTTTTTTACATTTTGGCAGATACTCTTATCCAAAGATTCTTACATTACAGTGTCAACACTTAAGAACCTAGATAAAATATATCAACACTGGCACACTTAAAGTACTTAGATGGCATTGATATGCTGATTTAAAAAAAAAAAAAAAAAAAAAAAAAATGAGGGCAAACTTTCTGAACTGTAACTTCTGATCAAAATCTTAAGTGCATTTGTAACAGAGGAGTGCCAAAAATGTATTTAAATTATGGGAGCATGACACAAAACCTGCCAAAAACATATCTAGGTCACATTTAAATCCATTATTATTATGTAAAATAATAAAAATTAAATTAAATTAAATTTAAATTAAATTAAATGAATAAACAGAATATTTTTATTTCTGAAAGCTCACTTGAAGGAATATTTCAAATGAACTACAGAACACAAAAAGGTGATTAAATTAAATTAAATTAAATTAAATTAAATCAAAATAAAGCCTAAACATTTTTTGACTGTTTCTCAATCTCATTTTATCAGAGTCATCTAGACATCTATTTAGTTTCACCTTTGTACTCCAACATTTCATGCAATCTGATGCTTTCAACATGGCGTGCCAAGGACACAATCCTGAAGTCTTAAGTTTCTATGAAATTCTTCCATGTAAATGACATTTGCATGCCAACATCTACAAGTTTCAATCAATCCAAAAAAAAAAAAAATGGCACATTCTGTACCATTATATACACCATTTGTACTGTTAAACTGCATTTCTCAAAACATGTTAGAGAGGGTTGCTAGGATGATATCATTGTTATTATCAAAATGATGTTATCAATTCCAAAACCAGCATTTTTACTCCAGTTGAGAGAACAGATAATTTACTCCCCTTTATGTTCACATAACATTTAATGGCAATCAGTTGTTTGAAGGAAGAATTCCCATTGCTGATGTAGTGTCTAAGTTATATTATAAGTTATAACTTATAACTATAACTATATAATTATAGAAGTCTTTTGTGGCTTGTCATGGGATAAACGCTTGTCAGATATGTTAAATATGCTTTATGAAAGTGATCATATTTGTTCCAGCTTGTTGCCATTTCCCATTATTCTTATGGTACTACATACCTTTTATACCTTCAACTTAAATATCCAAGTTTTTTTTTTTTTTTTTTTTTTTTGAACAACACATTATTACTCAATGCTGAATTAAGTTTGTAATAGAGAATGGCAGTAATCATTTTTTACAGTGTACACAGTATTTAAGGTATTTGTCTTTAAAGTGACGTCAATCATCATTCAGACTGCTTGAAACCCCAGACTAGAAATATCAGGCTTACACTCTTAACCTTGTAGTGGAGTTCAACACATTACATATCATACAATAGGTCTACTTTGCACTTACCACAAGAATTTGCTGTAAGCAAACTCACAGATGACAGAAAAAAGTGACAGAAATGACATTTATACATTGTGTACTCCATACTGACCTAACTGGTTTGCATCGGCACAGCTCCCATCAGGGTGAGAAAGCAATTGTCTCTGAAATTTCAAACAGATAAATAAGCCAACCCCACTGATTCACATGTTGTATGTTAAGCACTCAAATAGCATGGCAAACGAGGAGGTGTGACATGGGCAGCTGGCAGAAGTGCCCCTCAGCAGACACAATCCAGCCCCTGGTGAGTTGAGTGTGACACAAGGGCAAGCCAGTGCCTGCTGTGCCAAAGGACACCATGTTCAAACATCCATGTGACAGCTCTGCTAATGGGTTAATTTAATTTGCTTCAAACACGAGACGCTAAAGAGAGAGATGCAATGCTGCTTTTCCAGTGTCTTCCAGGTTCAAATTTTGAAGCTACTCCATGTTATTTATGTTTGTCTAGTAGCTGAAGCATAAAATTACATGTTAACTTGCGGAGGAACATTTTTCCGTTGTTTTGACTTGTTGAAAACAATTGTTCAAATAAAAAAAGAATGTTACAGGTTTTTACAATTGCTACGATAGATTCTCAATACTTAGGTCACTTTTTCAAAATACACAGTTCTCCTTACCAACTTTCAGCTTGGCACAGCAGTAAGTTTCACACTGAAAATGCTCTAATACTACTTATTTGTCAACTCATTCTTCCATAACACTAGCAATGGTTGTCAGCTAACAAACCCACATTGTCACTCATAAAACTCATATCAACTCATAAAACACCTGTGCAGGTTCTCAGGATGTAATTGTTTTGATAATAATTCACTTTTTTTTTAGATTTGGAAAACATACTGTTGAATTGCAGCAAATTTCTGTCATATTTAGTATTGTACTATTATAGTTTTTGCACTTAAGTTATGGTTATGGTACGTTAAAAGGTATGTAAACATGTAAGTTGGCCTGTAGGTAAGTTGTGGTGGTTGTGTTTGAGTTAGAAAGGAATTTATGTAATTGAATGTGTTTTGGGAAAAAACAGTGATACAGTAGATGATCCACTGTTTAGCTCACATAGACCTCTGTTGTGCTCACTGTGTAAAGAGTTTTGAAAAAGTGACCAAAGTATAGGGAAAATGGGTCCTTGCGATTGTGAAAAAAATTTAACTGGAAGGCTTTTGTCAGTGCTGACATTAGTCAAAACAATTGCTATTTATAGGCTACTGTATCACATCAGATAAAACGGTGTATTATTACTTCACTATGCTATTCATAGGCAAATATACTAAAGCATTAACTGGTTTAGAGGTTGTTACCAAAATAAATATTGTTTTATCAACCTATAATGGACAGCGTAAGTGATGCTATGCAAACTATGTTATTATGGTTACTGTTGCTTTCCCTTTCTACTTAGAAGCTCCTTTCGGTTTGAGGTTCATTTGTTGTGGCTTCAAGCTACTACAACACCTTCCACTGCATATAGTGGCATGACCTTTTTTCCTTTTATTTATAGATACGACGTAAACACACACAGATGAAGTATGCAGTTTCCAAGTGAATCCATCCCAGCATTTCTATAATATGAATGTTGGGCCTGTCCCAATACCCACACTGGCGGATTTGAAAACTTGCACACTTGAACACTTGGGCCAAATACAGGAAATATGTAATGCAAGTGCACAAGTAATCAAGTGCAAAGACAGCAAGTGTTCGTATTGGGACAGGCCAAACTATTACAGACATACCATAGTGTTCTGGAAAATGGTGTTGCTAGAGACTAAATGTTTGCTGGTGGTTTTACACCTAATTCTTCACATTAATTCTTAAGTATTTTGCAGTTAACGTATTTTTTTCTCTACCTGTTTTTTCTGACCTAACTGACCCACTGAGCATTTTGCTGTCCAATGGTCATGTCTTAACTTTTCAATTTCTGTATTGCATTAGTTTTGAATATTTCTCACGGGGATTTAATCATTTTAAACCTCTTTTGGCTCATTTTACTTGTAAAAGAAAACATGCTTAATAATTCTGCACACCTGAATATAAGGAGTTTTTCAATTCTAGCCTTTATCGACAATTATATTTCACTTATAAATTATTAAGTACAAAATTAATAATAGTTATTATGATTGATGTGGTTTGAAATTGGTAAAATGTGCTTGGAAAAAAATATCATCAGATTATCAACGTTGCATAGTAATTATGCATGCAGTGTATAGTATTCTAACCCTAATACAATTCTATAGGTAGATGTCAATAAACTATATTGCCAGGTAATTGCTTACGATTAAAAGCTGTTTCAGAGAGGAAAAAATGACAACATCATTTGAATGAAAGTGATTGCTGTTCAACATGTATAAACAGTCCTATCCCATCATACAGTTGTTACAGGCGTCTTGAGAGAACATGACTCATATAAAAAAAATCATACTGCATCCCAACTTGTCAAAAGTGACGCACAATGATCTTGCACAATGGGTCACACTGGGGATCATTTAAAAAAAAATGATTGACCTTGATTTTGAAACTATTTCCATTTAAATAACTTCAAGTATGATCTTGTTTCTTTGAAGGAAAGTGATTTGGCATGTACTTCTTATGTGGCAGTGAATCTAAACACCTAAATCAGAATACTTTTTTTCCATTCAATGGCATAGTGGCTTGATTTCCCACTATGCTTCCTTTGAGTGGTGGGTTCAGGCAGACTATTTCAAGGTCTTAGAGAGACCCTTAGAGGCGGAGTGAGGAAGAGGAGAAAGAACAGCAATGGCCTCTACTTAGGAACTTTGGGATAACCTATAAAGGAAATATAGGTATTGTAGCGAACTAGAAGAGTTGTGCTTATGTTCTGTGCATGTTTTTAAGTGTGAAAAGAGGTTCTGCGCCCACAGAATTGTTCTGGAGAGTTTGTGCAAGAAAGTGTATGACAAGGGCATCGGCCATACAGGCGCACATGTTAATGCTTTTTCTGAGCACTACAGCATGTAGGGTACACTAAATATGAAGCTGGAATTTTATATCTGTTGAATATTTAAACAAAGCCTGTGTTCAAATTAAAACAGGCCTTATCTGTTTCTTGGGTAAATCTGAATAAATATGCTGCTGCATTCTGAAAATCTGACATTTTCGGGTGAAGTAACTATGCAAGTGCAATGTTCTACAGGCTAGAAAATCTTGTTTTTGGAAGGCTTCACACTGTATAAACAAAAATATACTCAATGCACCATTTGGTTTCTCAGACTGCCAGATTGCCCAACCGACAGAGTTCTTGTTGGGATGAAATGGAAATTATTAGTTCCATTTTGTTCTACTTGTTAGGTTGTAAAAGTTAGTTCCAGTTAGTTTCAAGAAATAGTGGCATCTAAATTCTTATTCCTTCACCTTGACTTGGGGGATGCAGGTGCCTGCTCACCTAATATGTATCATGGACATGTAACGTACAATCATATTCATGTATCTTAGATCTTGCAAATCACTTTCAATGAAAGTGTCTGCTAAATGAAAAAATGTAACACTGTAACATCACATCCTGCTGAAAATCAAAGATTTGTATTTGCAATTCAGTTTCAGTAAAATGTTCATTTTAAACAGGGGAGGGAGTTTTGAGTTTTGGAAGTTAGAGTATGTTTACCTAGTACATAAAACCTGATCATTACAGATCAAGGAAATATGATTCCTAATGCAATTCCTCATTCACTTTAAGTAACGGCACAACAATTATGTATTGTTACCAATATTCTTTGCTTAAAAGTTTCTATAAAATGTTACACAGCTTGTTTCACAGAAACTTCCAAGATCTCAATCTTTCCCATACCACACACATTAAAGTTTCTTAAACACAAAACAGGTCATGTGTATTTAAATCTGTTGCTTTTAGTATTCCCTGTCTGGTTCCTTTTCTTATTCAGTTAACTTCCTGGAGACTTGGGTATTATGTAAGCTTGTGTAAGAAGATACATTGCCAACTTCTCATTGTTCACCTCACATCATGAAAAGATTGTTTTTCATTTATTGAAAAAGATGAAACAGCATAGGAGTATCATGTGTTTGTGCACATTTAGGCTTGGAAGTTGTAGTCATAGCCATGAAACAGAAAACTCTTAGTTTTCCAGAATAGAATTCTCACAAAATTATTAGTAAAGCACTCTACGAATGAGAAGATGAATTAATAACTTAAGCTGCTTTTGAATTTTTGATAGAAAATTGCAATCTAGCATAATAGGTATAATTATAAACTGATTTGGGCAAATATAAAACACATGGGTGTGTTATATGTGTAAATAAAAAGCTTGTTGCATTTCACAGTAGTGTTAAAGCATTTTAGTAATTACATTATCACATGACATCAGTGTGGGACTTTCCAAGGCGACACAGAGAGGAGAGAGTTTTTCTTTGCTGACTGAATTTCAATTCAGTCGAGACATTCTTCATTCTTTTACTGTGTTCTGTAAACTTAACACAAGATATTTTTTACAGCTTAGTCTTATGAAAAAGCTTGTGACAAGTTTCATTTCACAAATGGTTTCACATGATGTGCAAATTTCCCATCATCAAAAAAAGAAGGGGGAAAAAAGTAGACTTCTACTGATCATTGCCACAGTTTTCCCAGGCAGATATCCAATGTTAATCATTTAAATTATGTACACTCAGCTTTAGCATTGTCAAATATTAACTATTGTTGAATCAAAAGGTCAATACCCTTGGAATTTTATGGCTTAAGGAGGACGAAAGACTGAATGGCTTGTTTTTATATGATGATTGTGTCTTAGATGTGTTTTGTTGTTTCCAAATGTCATGCCCTCGTTTGATTTTATCAATCTTAAAAATAGCACGTGGATCAAAACCTACCTGTACTTCCTGCTGTGTGTGAATCTAAATTAAAAGGAAAGTTCATCCAAAATTGCAACAGAAATATATAAAAATAAATAAATGAAGTAAAGTAAAATAAATCATTTACACTCTTCAAAATAAAGGTGCTTCATGATGCCATAGAAGAACCTTTTTGTCTAAATGGTTCCATAAAGAACCTTTAACATCTGAAGAACCTTTCTGTTTCACAAAAAGAAGGTTCTACATGCACTTTTACAAGTTGTTTGTACTGAAATGTGTGTTGGCAGTGTGTGTACACAACCACCCTCAAATGATAAAAATCCACCCAGTGTTTTTTTTTTTTTATCTGCTTGTATCTTTAACCCTTTCTCAAATTGAGCCGATCTCAGATGCCCTACTGTGTGACATCACAAAAACAGGCCCCACCCACAATAGTTTGATTGACAGTAGCGTTTCAGCACAGACTGGACTGGCCTCTTACCTTAGACCCGCCCTGAGTGAGTTGTCATCAGTCCTCCATTGTTTCACCACCAGAGCAGATGTAGACAAGAATGACTCCTAAGCGATTGAGGTGTTCTGTTGTTAGATGTAATAATGAACACAGCAGTCATTATTTACTCCCGACATCTGATCCACTAAAGACACAGTGGATTACATTTGTTTCTGAACTAAATGCGCCCCCAATTAACTTAAATTTGCCTATGTTCACGCGAATCATTCGTGATCTAGCTTCACCTACAGAAGAAGTGAGTATATGGTTTTTTTATAAATAATCTTTCCTGATAAGGTGCTAATTAGCAAGTTTCACAAGTGAGTATATGGTTTTCAGCCCTAGAGCGGCTCAGAAGAGAGTAAGAGAGGGGTGGGGTCAGCAGAGCTCATTAACATTTAAGAGGAAAATGCTACAGAATGGCTTTGAATAGAGCTGTTTTTGACAGGGTAAAAAGGTGTTTTTTTCACTACCGCTGAGAAATTTTTAACCAATGTGTACTTTTTAACCAAACTATGTTACTAAAGAATCATACCAGCTTGTGGAAAATGGGCATCCTATGACCCCTTTAAGCACCTTTATTTTAAAGAGTGTATATGAGTCATTTATTCGACTTCATAGCATTACAGAATTACAAGTCTGAAAATTTCATTCTGATTGTCACACAAATCTACCATATTATTTTAAAGGGGTCACATGATGCGATTTCAAGTTTTCCTTTCTCTTTGAAGTTCTTGGTGCATAAAGAAGATATGTAAAGTTGCAAAGACAAGTCTCAAATCCAAAGAGATATTCTTTATAAAAGTTAAGACTCGTCCACACCCTCCTAAAACGCCTCGTTCAAACACGCCCCCACATGTCTACGTCACGATGTGGGAAGATTTGCATAACGCCACCCAAATGTTCGCGCAAAGAAAGAAGGCATAACTTTGATTCTCGCTGTTGCCGCCGGCGCCATGTCATGGAGACGCTGTTTCGTTGTGTATGCGAAAATACTTTATTTGGCCTTCAAATAGAGGACACAAATCAGTGGTTAAGTTGTATTTACAACACTGTTCCAGAACAATTCAACCCAAATATTCAGATGTGTGAAGCACATTTTATGGAGGACTGTTTCCTGATCCTGGGAGAGAAGACTACAGTGCCGGCTGTTCTGACTCAAAGTCTGTAAGTATGTTTACATATGTAAAGAATTTGCCACTGACGATTCAAACACAAGTTTTGAGTAATTCCAGTCCTCGCGCCCTGGAGGCCGGGAATTGATAACCGCTGGTGTAGAGTAGAGCTTGTTGTTTGTCGTTTCTCCGATCGAAAATGCAGACATGGTTTTATGTTTACGCACCGTGATGCAACGCAAAGTGTAAAAACACAGTATAAGTCATTATAATCTGTAATTATGTCCCCACTGGATGCAACAAATGTAACAGGTTTTATTTTTGTGCCAGCTATGTTCTGACCGGGACACGCATCACAGTATGGCAAGGGGCGTAACATTTCCGTCACACGCTTGAGGCATTCGGCCAATCACAGCGCACTGGATAGCTGGCCAATCAGAGCACACCTTGCTTTTCAGAACGATGAGTTTTGTAAAAAAACGATAAGTTTCAGAAAGGCGGGGCATAGAGGAGAAACAATAATATACAGTATGTGGAAAATAATGTGTTTTTTGAACCTTAAACCGCATAAACATTTCATTACACCAAATACACAAAATAATGTTCTTTTTAGCAACATCATATGACCCCTTTAAAACACATGGAATACAGCTCACAGTTGTTTTGGGCTATTCCTGTGGTAGTATATGGTGCTTTTTGGTCATGTTTGGGCACCAATCAGGAATGCAAATCCTGCCTAACATCTCGTTTTTTTGTTTGTTTGTTTGTTTGTTTGTTTTTTTTTTGTGGTCCACAGAAGCAAAAACATCATACAGGTTTAAAATGGCATGTGGGTGAGTAAATAATGAAAGAATTTGGGTGAAATATCTCCTTAATCTTACTGACAATCATAGTGGGAAAACATGGTCTTTTCATGAAAGTTATCTTGAGGTTGGAAATATAACCCAAGCTTTAGGTTTGGCACACATCTTTAACCACCTGGCAGCTACTTCCTCTACTAGAAGCTTTTCATCTAAACTCTGCACGTTCTTTCCATCAAACACACCTAGCATGACAAAAACAGTCATTACTCTCTATATAGGTTAGGTTTCTTAACATGATTAATTTGCATAGTTTGAAAACAGCTCATTTTGGCAAGAAAATTAAGGAAGAAGCCACTTACTGCCATGATACAGTCCAACAGAGAAAACAGGGTAAATTCTTGACCTCATTACAAGCAGGAAGTGCCCATTGATGTCCAGCTATAAACTACAGCAGGTATTTATTTTATCTTTAACATCTCACAAACACAACTGCAGCAGAGTCTCTTACAGGTTGTAAAGCTTCAGTCATGCAAGTTATAAAAAATTGTTTTGAATGATCAGTTTATAACAGTGAAAGATATCTAAATATTTTTATATGTTTATGAATGTCTCACTAAAAATCATATGGTACTAGAGGAGTGTTTCTTCTAATCATTGCATTTAGTGCATTCTAACTACTTCATTCAAGACATGGAAATGTGTCAATTATAGTTGCAAAGTCATATAGAAACTGAAAGTAAACCAGTGGAAAGAATCCAAAAATTTTGAGACAGGGAACAAAAGATCATTCTTTCATGCTGGCTGAGTTTTGGAATCTGGACTGAATAAAAACCACACTGTTACGCAACAGCCGAGAATACAAAAATTCTAGTTGGAAAATTTGACCTAAACCCTATGTCAGCAAAATAATGTGCTAAATGCCCTGGTTTAGGTTGGAAGTCATTCAGAGCGAGCAGCATTATAGTACTTAAACTTTAGTAAAAAAGGAGGCCGTACTACAAAGAAAAACTGTATATGTAAAAGGTTTATTGCCTTGACAGGTTTGAAGCACTTTACAGAATTCATTTAAAAGTAAATGAAATTTAGTACAGTAAAAAAAGCAAATATATCCCATAGGGAGTGCCATATTATTTCTTCCACATAAATGAAATCAGCACAGGCTGAGTAAAACAACCAATTCAAGAGTAAATGTAAAGAAGCTTGCATGATGAGTGCTTAGTAAATGATTGCTGTACACATATGAACAATAAAATAAAATTATTTGGAAAGCTTGTTTAGGATTGAGACCACCAGTTTGTCTCAAAGAGAGAGGAAAAGGCAAAATACAAACTGCATGTCCCCTACCCCTCACATCTGTTCTTCAAAGAATGAATAAAGACAGTTCCTACAAGGAGAATCTTGTCAAATTACAAAACTGTAATGCCTACTGAATGTATATCCGCAGTGTATTCACAATTCAGTGGTAAACAAGTAACAGTGTTACAACTGAAAACTGAACATTAATCTGTCTCAAAGTGAGACGGATCAGCACGCACCATTGTGTAATGCCCACATGCGAACGCATTTGTTTAGGGCTAAGGCCTCTTATTGTCCATTGTTGTTGTTGTGAAGGACCTTGCATTACAACATAGAAGTAAGTCCATTAAACTGTCAAGCAAGAGCACTTCACACATTCTGTAGCATAGGTTTCTCAGCCGGTAAATCAGTGTCCTATAGCAAAAACAACAACAAAAAAAACACAGTCAGGCTTTTTGGAAATGTTACAGATACTATGATTAAACACATGTCAAACACAGGACCTTGAGCCCTAAAGCTGTGCTCTGAAAGTGTGACTGCAACTGGTGTAGGTTTACTTTTGCCATGAGCGCTATTCAAGGAATTGGCCCACTACAGGAAAAGGTTTTACTGCACCATGGCAAAACTCAAACGTCATTAAGGGTAATATTCTTGGAATTAAAAGAAGATAGACGGAGTGCAAAGGACTGAAACAAAAATGCGTGTCAGGTGTCTTGAAGCACATTTTTAAGTTAATCTGTTTGCAACTTAACATGACATTTCAAAAGTGTGATGCTTATGCCATGAGATGCTGAATAAATGGCTCATGTTTGCATAGAAAATCAGTCTAAAAAAGAAATAGGCATTCGGTGTGAACAACCCCTTAGACTAGTGTATTTTAGATATTTTTATTGTTTGTGGACATTTTTGCTATGCTGTTTTGTGTCATTTAGTAAATGATAATAAAAAAACAACAACATTGAAACATATTATTTTGAGTGTTTACCGTGCGTGTCCGATGTTGTCTTCTGATCAGTAGGATTAGAAGCAGGATAACAGCCAGTATAAGCAGTACTACCGCTATGGGAACACTAACAGGGACAGCTGTGTCAGATTCTTCTTCAGTTTGGACGCTTTTTTCAGGGTTGATCTCCACTGGTAAAAGAGATATGTTATGAGATATCAATGTCATCATTATCTTTACACTACCACACCTTACAGTTTACAATCCTAATTTGTAATACATTAAAAAAATTAAGGAAACACAGGCAGAGTTTCTAGCAAAATTTCAGCATTTGAAACCCCAGCTCAGAGCCTACATCACTTATACTTTAACACAACACAGGTACTGTTTTTTGTTCTTTAGCCTGTAATACCATTCAATAGATGAGCTGTTTTATTATCACTGGTTGCACCGCAGATGACGACAATGTTTATGATATTGTCGTAGGCTATTCTCTGGTGTCAATAACTTTCGGTCCTGCTGCAGTGGCAACAATTTCAACTTCCTTTGATTGTCATGAAAGTTCTGCTTTTTATAAGCTTTTTTCCAACCTGTGATTCTCTTACACGTCATTATCTAAACAGTCCTAGTAGACTACAGCTAAGCAGAGTTGCACTTTGAAAAGGGAAGCACACTGAAAGTGTAAAACAGGAAGAGGCTTGCTGTTTCCTTTCAAGATATTAACTATTGATCTGCTTAGATAAATAAATTAATAATTAGAAAACTCACCTGTTAAATTAACTTCTGTAGACTCCTTTGTCCAGACGTCGTTATCAACAGTGTCTATGGCATAACAGGTGTACAGTCCTACATCTGCTGTAGAGATGTTGCGGAGCAGTAGGGAACAGTTTCTCTTCTCCATGTTTATGAAGAGTTGCGTCCTGTCCACGTAGGAATCATCTATCTTGATTTTGTCTTGTGAATGAAAATTCACTACTCTCAAACCTTTCTGCCATATCAGCTCTTTAGGGTCTTTAGAACAGTTAAATGATAAAAGTACATCCTTTCCAACATAGCCAGTCACATTAGATTTCAACATTTGCCCCACTGCAGAACCACCTACAAGAACAGTGAGAGACAGTAATTATCATGGCAAAATACTCAAATTCATTTACAAACACTGGAAAGTTTAAAAACGTTCCAAGACAGGCAATATGTTTTTTTTTTTTCATATACCAAAAAGAAGAAGAAATATATGGCATTCTAAAGAAACACAACTTTTTTAATGTAAATAACATGTATAACAGAATGTGAACAATAAAAAAAGTATATATTTTTAATGAATAAAGTTATTTATAGGTCCAGAAGCATTACAAAAGACTCACTCGTGATGAGCAGAAGTGTCAGCAATGCCAAGGGCTTCATGATTGTCCTGGAGGTGAGAGAAGCAGGTTTTAAAGCGTGCGGGAAATTCTCACGTTCTCAAACAATCCAATAGGCTACAAACTAGGCTAAAGGTGCAGTTTCATGCGAGTAATAGCCTACATAAATACAATCATCTGCGCTTTGTCCTGGCAAGACACGATATCATTCGTTAAAAGAAGAAAACGATGTGCTAGCAGCTCAATAGATAGATCGGTGACATTTATTAAAAGGCAGCCTATTTCCCCCCCCGGTCACATGAAAAAAAAAAAAAGGAGCCAAAAGTTTTTTTTCCCAAAGATTAGTCATCTAGCTAATCATGACTATGGAATGTCCTGTAGCCTATCCTATAATTGAAAACAACAGTCGAAGCAATCGTAATTTCAAACACACCGGACTTTGAGTCAGTAATCTGTAACCAGTAAACTGCAAATTGCTAAAAATTTATTACTCTGAAAGCATTAACTATATATAGATATAAAAAGTGATATATCAATATCAACAAACAATGGATTAAAAATTGTTCAGTAAAGAAATACAATAAAAACTAAAAGCACAATATCCTGCTGACCTTTGGTTTATATTCCGCTGCAGAAGAGGCACGCGTATCAGATCGCTGGAGGAAAGTGAAGTGAAATGACTGAAGTTTGTGTTGTTAAGACTCGCCTACATCATCATCCCACTCACGCATCGCAAAATCTGTCGGGTGTGACTGAGTGCACAGTTTTAAAGTTAGGCTAGATGTCAGTTACCTGAACGTGCCCTAAAACTTTTTGGGTATGCGATTGCACCTGGCACTACACATGACTGGTCTAACTTGTTTATTGTTTAGAACAGCGATACTGGGAGGAAAGAATCCTGACTGAACGAGATGAGCAGCACAATGTGCCATACTATGCATTATTGTGTTTCTTCCATTAGATGTCGCTACAGTTTCATTTCTAGGCCGTCTTTACTTAGACTTTTCAGAATGGAGAATTGCCATGATTTGTCATTACTTGGATTCAGAAAATAAGCCAACTACTTTTATGGTCACCATAAACAAACTTCAAAAATGTAGTAGCCTATACAAAAAAGTACATATAGCTAGGTTTGGAATTACATGGGTGTCAGTAAATAAGGGCTGAACTTTAAGTTTTTAGTAAACTATATGGCATATAAATCCCAAAAGTAGGCTATACCTACAGTTTGACTTAGTCTCTCACATGCCTTTGGGAAAAGTTTTGCTTTTTTGTGTTATTTGTTTTATTTGTTTAGGTATTGATCTTTGTGTTGATCTGTCATAACAAAACAAAATGTGAATACAGAACATAAGAAATTAGCATAAATAAAAATGTAAATCCATATATCACTCAGAAATACATTATTTGTGTTTTCACATGCTATGCCTTTTCTTGAATCTATAATAGATTCAAAATAAAATTACAGCTTAAATGGAAATGACACGTGGTAAAAATATTCTGCTACAAGTAGTAGACCTAGTTACCCTCACACATCACCTGTGTTATATTTCATCTCAAGTCTCCTTTATAAGTACACCAATGTTGAATGTTTATTTCACTCTTTGTTTAGATTATTTTCCTTTTAAATTAGTTATCATTTATATTTTTATGATGGTATTTCATAGCTTAAGATTGAACTATAGAATTAAATTTAATTTAATTATAGAAAAGCCAATTGAAAAATATCAAAAAGGAATAATTCTAATAGGTTTCCAAGTGTATTTTAATGTGACTTTCTTACAACAATATATATATATATATATATATATATATATATATATATATATATATATATATATATATATATATATATATATTTATATAGATATATATATATATATATATTAATTGAGCAGAACGGTATATGTTGTATGAAATGTTATGCTTGATTTAGACATTTTATGCAACATAAAAGCTAAATGTATCAATTTATTTGACTGAACATATGTGGAGTTTGTTGACCCCCTGCTGGTCCACTTCTGGAAAAAGTGTTCTGGGGACCCCCAAGCAGTCAGACTGTTAGGAATCCGGTGCCTGCCCTTCTGTCCAGGCACCACCAAATGTCACTAGCCACCACAGGACACTCTCACACTACACCACTACGAACTCCCACAACACACAAACTATTACACATCACCTCAAACTACATTTCCCATGAGCCACTTTCCTAATCACACTCTAACCTGATAACAGAGCTGGAGCCAATCAACTCAGCCTACTTAAGCCTTGGACTTTCACCCACTCAGGGCCGAGTATTGTATAGAGTGTATCACACTTCTGGTGTTGCTATTCTACTAGCCATTGTCAGTGTTCCTAGCCTTGCCTGTCTTTCCATGTTTTTAATTCTTGCTCGTGTACTTTGGATTTAACTTTTTGTCTTGCCCTCCGGATACTGTTTGCCGATCGTCGACCCACGCTCACCCAAGGACTATTCTTGCGTTTTGCCCGTGCCATGCCTGTGTTTGACCTTGTTACCAATAAAGCCCGCAAATGGATCTAAACGACTCTTGTCTCATCGACCCCGTAACACAGACACAGTTTGAGCAGTGGGAACATAACTAGACACTGTTGAAAGAAAAGGGCAAGATCAGCTATCAGCAATGTACACTGCCACACATAACAGTTTAAAATGTGTGATATATATATATAAATAACTAATAAACACAGGCAACATTTTAAGTTCTAGAGAATTCTCTAATTCAAATTCAGATAACTTATCTATTAGATTACTAAACAACCACATTTATCAGTTGACTAAGTTAATTTATTTGACAGATAATTAAAATCAACCTCACCTGTAAGGTTAACTTCTGATGACCTCTTTGACCAAACGATGTATCAGTGACTAGGGCATGGCAGGTGTACAGTCCTTGTAGGCATCATCTATGATGCTTTAGTCTTGCGGATGAACATTCACTACTCTCTCACCTTTCTACCATATCAGTTCTTTAGAATCATTAGGACACAAGCAAGGCAGAAGTACATTCTGTCCAATTAATCCAGTCTTCATTTGTGCCACTGCAAACCCATCTACAACTGTACAATAAACAAAAGTTACAGAAACATATAAAACAATAGGCCTATTCATCATAGCAAAAAATACTCGATTTCACTTTGTCTGGAACATCTTTAGCATATCAGAGATTTTAGTTTAGATTTTTTACAAAATAATTTTATTCAAACAAAATATAACATAAAGAAGGCACCAAAAAAACAACTATTATCCATGTGAAAAAATAAATAAATAAATAAATAAAACCCATCATACTGTTTTTAAGCAACGTTTGTGAAAACAAAATCTCCAGACTGGACAAAAAGGCTCAATCTTTAGATCTTCAATGAATTGTTGCGTTAATTCCATAAGATGGCGCTGGAGGACTTTTAGTTCCCTTTCCATGCAATTTTTTTATTTATTTATTTTTTTATTTTTTTTCCTAGTCCTTTTCTCTGTAATTGAAATAAGAGTTTTGACCCTGTTGTCACAGCCACAAGACCACACTTTGGAAGCCTGAAATGGCTCCGTCTTTACCTATATGGGGCAAGGATAGGGCAGAAATGTTCGGCATGCAAACAGGCTACTTTTAATATAATAAGATTAAAACGTTAATCAATAACCACTTGAGTGTGTACCATTTCCTGTAGTTTCAATAATTCATGCATGTAGCCAATTTACATCCCGTGGTAACTAGGATTTACACACACTTCAGTCTGGATCCAGAACACCTGAGAAGAGATGATGCCAACTCCTCAGAGGACCTCAGATGATGCCAACCCTGAAACAACATACAGAACTACCAAATGTTGCTATAAGTTTGATTGCATCATATAATAATTGCTGTTAATAGTGTTCATCGTATGTTTGATTACGTCTTTAATTGATTTTTTCCGTACATTTCTGCCATATGTACATTAACTGACAGTCACCACTGATAAGCTGCTATAGTAAATATTGTAGAAACTTAATTTTCTGTAAAGTTGCTTTGCAACGATTTCTATCGTATAAAGCGCTATGCAAATAAACTTGAATTGAATTGAATTGCTTCCCTTACGAAAATTAATCATTGTTTTATTGTAGTAAAATTGTGGTTACCATGTTTTTGGGCGTATTATTTGTAGTAAAACCATGGTTAACTTTCGTAATGGTTGGATATTTCATATGAAATTCTACGCTTATTTGGAGTAATGTGGCCCCACTTTGACCTAATTGGAGAGAGGTTATGGAGCAACACAAACGTAGTAAACTCACCCAGTGGCCATATGGCTTGGTTATTTCTGTGTAATTATTATTTCTATAGCTATAAAAAAACTGCACAGAGATACGGCTTTGCGGTTGTCCCCTGCTTGCTTGCTGTTTATTCATTCTAGTGTTTTGACGTATCGGTTCAATTCTGCGGTTTCCTCACTGACAACCTGCGATCTCCAACTCCACTCTCTTGCACCCTCTCCAGACGTGTGGTCAGCTGACTTTCACTGGAGCAGCTGTCTGCAGTCGAGCATTCTCACAAAGCACAACAAGCACAGAGGATAGGGGAGCACGGAGCTGAAAATCGTTCATCCATCAGGACGTGCTACATTTGGGAACACGGCCATGGGTATGGACCGTACGGTATTCCTGCTGTTAATGCTGACGACTCTGTCGCTCGCCATCGAGGTAAGAATAGTGATTGTGTAATGGAGAAGGAGCTTGATTCTCCTCCATACTTTAAAGGACGGCCTGGGAGCGAAGGGGGGGAACGCAAAGCGAGAGCTTGACACGGATGCAGACAGACATTTTGAGCGCTGCGGGATTGTCAGTGGCGTATTCCAGCAGGATCATGGTTCTTTCTAATCCAATGGGTTTTCTTTGCCATCATTGATTTAAATCAATTAAAAAGTGTTGGGTGGAGGCTACACTGGTGCAGCAAGATCGCTCGGTTTACACAAATATTATGCATAACATAACAGGCGAACTGTAGCTTGAGAAAGTGATGCATATCATTGAGAAAAGACGTGCATCATTCTGACATCTTTATTTACTTGTTTTTATATTTGAGAGTCATCTGCTCACCTTCATAAGAAAACATCTGATTCACATTCGAAGGACCTGCTGATAAAGAATTGCACGATGGAAAATGCTGATATGGCGGTTTTATGTTGCTGTACCCGTTATGTTTGAACGAATAAATATGGAGAGGAACATGAACTCGTGTCATGCAGATGCGGCTGGTGAAATCTTGTAAACATAGTGACTGACAGCTCTTTGTCAAGGAGGCATGTATTAAAGAACGCAGTCCCTCATCACTTGCCATATATACACAAAATAAATAAACATAAACCATACGGCTGGTTTGCACGATTGCAGTGCTCCATTTTAGGCGAATAAATGCTGCGGCAGCAATCCGGCGGCCCTCCTTAACCATTCGAGCATCAGAAGAAAATCATTCTCTCTGCAGCGCCTATGCGCATCTAATATTCACACGAGTGTTTTATGAAGGGATATGTTTTGCTGGGTGGGGATGCTTGTTAAAATGCGTAAATGCTGTGGGACTGGTACATGGTGGAGAGATTTTTTTGGGAATATTACTAAAAGATTTTAGTTGACAGAAGCAAGATGGCGTCAGTGAACTGCGGCGTTTCTTTTTTTTTTTTTTTTATCCAAACGGGGTAAAGGCAAAGATCAGCTCTGGAGGGATTTAGTTTCTCGCGCCCACAAACAGACGCGGTTTATGCGTCGCATGCACAGATTTTTCTTATGTTGGTACTTGCATGTTAAATTTAAGTCTTTATTGACACCTGGTACGTTTAAACACATAATAGAGATATTTAATTCTATACTGAATTTCCATAATATGGTTTACACATACATGTGGTGTTAGTGTTCTCTTAAAATATGGCATATTCCTATGTGATACCAATATCAGGGTGCAAATAAGAATCAGGGCGTTTAGGTGTGCCACCCCCCATATTGACTCCCTCTAAGGAAAACGTAAACGTAAAGTCTTTCAAATATAGGTCAATATTAGAAACATTTCAACATTATTGTTTCAGGTACCCTGAGAGTTCCAATGACAATATGTGTATTTTTTTTTTTTTTTTTTTTTTTTTTTTTTTTTTTACATCGTATCAAATATGACCTCACAAAGAAAATGAGGTTACTGTGGTGTTTTATGAAGTTACCTGATCTTAGCATATGATTCCCCTCTGGTTATTTTGTGGGCAACCAATTTGTAACGTTATAGGAAGGCTCTTCTTAGGTTTCATTTTTAGCAACCATGAACTGATGTTCCCAGAACATTCTGGGAACAAAAATTGGGACACTGCTCAAGCTTTGTCTGCTCAGATTAGATAATATATAATTAAAACAAATAGGTACTGTAATTGTTTTTCCACATTATTATTGATTAACATGTCAATAATATCACAACAACTGTATGAAATCATATATGTGGGTCTTAGTCCATGTGTGTTAGCTTTGAGGTCACCTACTAATTCCTACACATTGACTAAATTCATGTCAATTATACTGAAGGGATCATCAAAACTGAGTAAAAAAGTGTGGCTTATCGTGGTAGGCAACATCTGAGTTTACTAAAAAAAAATGATCCCTTGTAAGTCACTATATAATTTGCACACTGACTGCTGCAAGAAGACCCGGCCTCAAGATTTTTTCATTAAAGGTGTCATTTATATTTAGTGTGCCAAAACAAGCTTTGAGAGTTTATGTTTTCACCTCTTTACTGGTCACCATAACCATGAACAAGCTGTTTTGCCTGAAAGCTCCCTTGCTTAGTTTGCTTATAATTAGTAAATCTGTTTTCAGTCTGCCTCCATCTAAAAAAGGGCTTCCTTTGTTTGACTGGGAAATGTCAGTGGAACATGTAAACATGGCCAGTTTTAAATTATGTCTTTGAGTGCAGAAGCTAGCTGATTTTGAGAACCTTAAAGATGAAGCCAGAGCTGAATGGCTCTTGAAAGATGAACATTTCGTTTTGATAGATGCACTAATGTGGATCCTGAGCTGCTATGACAACCTGGTTGAGACACTGTTTTGGGAGATTGATATTCGCAGATGTTTAGCTTTCACAAGGGTTCAGTGGTTGTGTCAGTATTAAAGCATTTCATATATCCCACTTTGACAGCAAAATGGTAATAATCCCATCTAAACAGCACATGTAAACCAATCTATAGCTGATATATAGCTCTTTGCAGAAGTTAAGACCATTTTGTGTCTAACACATGGTTTTCCTAAAGAGCTAACTACTGTACTGCGGCCAGCATAATAACAGTATTCTGTTTTAAACTGCCCTACAGCAGTGGGATGATTTATTGCACTGTAACCACCAACGCATTTGTTAACAGGTTAAAAAGAAAAAAAAACATCCCTAGACAGAATCTATCTATCTATCTATCTATCTATCTATCTATCTATCTATCTATCTATCTATCTATCTATCTATCTATCTATCTATCTATCTATCTGTCTAATGGGACAGATACATATTTTACACAGCTGGCTGTAGCAGCACTTCCACTGTTTGTTATTCAAGAGAAAAGGGAGAAAACACAACAGTCCCATAATTCCTCACACTCAGTTGAACAGACTAGGTGGGTCTGGTTGTAAGGAACCTTTGTGACACACTGGGTCGAGGCCAAGCCAAAGACATACAAAAGAGGACAGACATTATTCTCCATCTTTCTCTTTCTCACTGACTTAGTTTATGAATTGAATGTATTCTAAATGTTTTTCTTTAGTCTTCCACTAATTTTCAGGACCTTAAAAACTCTTTTACCCAAAACTCATTCTTCTTTCTCATATATTTATCTCTTTCTTTCTTATATTTAAATATCTTCCCATCCACTAGATTGTATCTAAGGCTTTTAATTCTCAAGTGTAGAGAGCTGTAGTGTTTTATATTGTACATTATGTAACTGGCATCGTGGATATAAAACAGATATAGAGAGTTTTTTACCAGTTGAGTTGTTTCCCATTTTATATTTAGCATGTAGTTTTATATTTTAGTCAGAAAGAATGAAATTATTTTTATAATTCACTAGTAACGCATAATCTTCAGTGTTCAAATAATGCGTGAGACCATATATTTAGTCAACACTGTGTGATACACAGGGGCTATGGCTTAGTATGGAGAAAACCAAACCCTCCTTAGTTATGGCCAGCAGCCATATCACCCTGTGTTCAAATTCACTACCCTTTCGTTATGTTCGGGATGAAAACATCCACTAAATTAAACTGCTGTAAAAATGTATCAGATCATTTTTTTTTTTTTTTTTTTTTTTTTGCATAAATCTATTAATCAACCTCAGTCCTGATCAAAACTACCAAATGTTTGAAAAAATTTATAATTTTTTTTACGGCTGATCACTACGTGGGACCATTAACCCTTTAGATAGGCCTGTGCAAAAAGAAAAAAAAAAGCTTAGTTTCTGACTTGTATATGGAGCTATATGGAGTATATGTGTCCCTCTGTGGTCATTAAAATCCCAGGATGTCCTTTGAAAAAGAGCAGGGGTGTAACCCCGGCATCTTGGCCAAATTTGCCCATTGCCCTCTGACCATCATGGCCTCTTAGCCATCCCCATATTCTAATTGGCTTCATCACTCTGTCTCCTCTCCACCACTTTACAGCAAAGAAGTCAACAAAGAATCCTGAAATATGTATACAATGCATCAAATGTATCCTGAAAAAAAATCTTTTCCACAACATATTATGGCGTACAACTGTTTTCAATATCAATAAAAGAAATGTTTCTTGATATATGTAGTATTTTATTTGATACCAGGAGATGGCTTCAAAGACGTACTCGAAGACCCCCACCCCCCCAAAGCTTTGGTATAACTTGAGTACTGCTAGCAGGGATGTCAAAAAGCCTGCAAACAGTACATTTATAATCCTATAACAGCCACCACATAATTTATTCACACCTCAGTGCATGCTAAGAACTCACAAACCCAGCATTTTTCAATATCTAAGTGTTTATCTAGTCGACTCTCTGTTTGGTTAGTTGAGATTTGGTGCAATATTGAATCATATTTGTTGAATCCCTGTTCTTCCAAACACAGTTGCTGTTTTTCCTCTTTACATTGTCATCCTTTCTCAGATTGTAATTAGGACAGTCAATCAATTAAAAAATGTGATCTGATTACTTCAGTGATAAACTGATGAACTAATCAGGTTAATGACAGTTGATCATATATATCAATATTTGCTGAGAAAAGCCCCCCGCATGAAGACAGCTGAAGATCATAGGCTTATGTGATAATGGTTCCTCATGTTACCGCTGATTGTGCTGTTGGCAGGTGCCATCGGATGACTCAGTGGGCTTGTTGGCGGAGCCCCAGGTGGCCATGTTTTGTGGGAAACTCAACATGCATATCAATATCCAGAGTGGCAAGTGGGAGCCGGATCCAACTGGCACCAAGAGCTGCATCGGCACCAAAGAGGGCATCCTTCAGTACTGCCAAGAGGTAATGAGAGAGAAAAGAGATCAAAAATGAGAATGAGTTCTGCTGCAGTATCCGTGTTACTTGTATTTAATAGTTACACCGATTGTAAAACATTATTGTATCGTGTAGGGCTGCACGATAAATCGCATGCAATATTTAATGCTCATCTTGTCAGTAAAGCCAGCTCTGTAATCAGCGGTAAATCTCCATCACCTGCACGCTTTCACATGGAGCAGCATTTACTACACAGGGCTGTTGTTCACTGACAAGCTGCCCAAAATATGATCGTGTTTTTGCCCAGCTTGTCAGTGAACAACGGCCCTGTGTGGTTAATGCTGCTCCATGTGAAAGTGCGCGGGTGATGGAGATTTACAGCTGAGTACAGAACCGGCTTTACTGACAAAATGCGCATTAAATATTGCATGCGATTTATCGTGCAGCTCTAGTATCGTGACTACTTTAATAATTAAAGTCAATTATATAATCACAATCACAGTAATTAATAGCCAAGGGCCTTCCGAGTATTACATACTGTAAGCACGTCAAGTTCTATTAAGTGGTTGACTCATTTGAGTTTTTCAATGGCTGATGATGTTATTTAGATAGCAGTATGGACGACAGCCAATACAATGCCAATATACTCTACCATTCAGAGGTTTGGGGTCAGTAAGAATTTTTTATAAAAATAAAGAGGAAATGTTTCTTGAGCACCAAATCAGCAAATCAGTATGATTTCTGACAGAAATAAATTACATTTAAAAATGTGTTTAAATCAAATTAGAGAAGTTAATTTAAATTGTAATAATATTTAACAGTATTACTATTTTAGCTATATTGAATTCAGTGAAATTACACATTCCTTGTCTTACTGTGCAAAGAGAAATGTACAGCCACACAGTCCGAGGTTTTGGGTTGAAAACAGATTGAAAATGTGAAGAGAAGGATTAATTGGATTTAATATAATTTTAGGATTAATTGGAATTTATAGGGACCAATTGCTTATTCGCATGCCTATTATTAACATATTGGTTGTTTATTAATACTTATAAAGCACATATTGTGCATGACCATATTCTACATCCCTAATCCTACCCAATTCTCAAACTTAACAATTATCTTACTAACTATTAATAAGCAGCAAATTAGGAGATTATTGAGGCAGAAGTCATAGTTAATGGTTTGTTAATGGCGAGAATTGAACCTTAAAATAAAATGACTGAATTTATTAATGCTGACTGATGATGGGGAAAAAAGTCATTTAAAAAATGTTTTCAGCCACAAAGTTTCATCTCAGCACATCACTATTATTTTTATTTTCCGCATTCTGATATGTCTTCTGACTTCCCAATGAATAAAATCAAAGGATCTTTTTTCCCTTGGAAATAGGTCAGATTATGAAAGTAAAATGGGTTGCCAATGGCTTTTCTGTTTTCTGTTCAACATCATCTGGTAATTGTACCCCGTCTTGACTCCCACAGGTATACCCAGACCTCCAGATCACTAACGTAGTGGAGGCCAACCAGCCTGTCAGCATCCAGAACTGGTGCAAAATGGGTCGTCACCAGTGCCGCAGTCACACGCGCATTGTGGTCCCCTACCGCTGCCTGGGTACGTATGTGTGTTTACATAAAGACTATCCTTCAACGTGACGCTTACATCAGAGTACTCCGCCACTCCTGGGGTATTAACCTGGATTTGTGGGACGTTAAACTAATGCTTTTAACGTGGCTGTTGTGTGATTTCCTATCAGCCTTCTGCATCAGATAAGATGAGATTCATCAAAACACAACCTTTGCTCGGGATATTTTACCCTCCAAGGTACATATCAGAAGAAATCTGTCTGAGCACCTGGTGAGCAAATGTTTCCTTTTTTTTTTAGTTGGGGAGTTTGTCAGCGATGCCCTCCTCGTCCCAGATAAATGCAAGTTCCTGCACCAGGAGCGAATGGATATGTGCGAGAGTCACCTGCACTGGCACACAGTGGCCAAAGAGGTCAGAGGTCACACCACATAAGTTTTAAAGCCACAAAGAGCTCTAATTTGTGCCAGAACAAGCCAGAACCAGCACCTATTTTAGTGGATACCCATCTTACCTGCTTCTGATAAGACATTTATGGTATGGCTTATGTTTAATATCAAGTGCTTTCTATTTTTGTTAACCAGAAACATCCAAATATGTCAATCTTATTTGCATGTTAAATAATGGTGCTGGCAGATTATGATTGAATAGGATGTATAATTCATCTCTAGCCACAAGAGCATTCTACTTATAGCTGTATGATGACTCAGCACCTTATACCTCTCTCGCTTTCGTTCTGGCTCGCTCGTTCCCTGTGGCTGGCTCTCTGCAGTCCTGCGGTGATCGTTCCATGAATCTCCATGACTACGGCATGCTGCTGCCGTGCGGCATCGACCGTTTCCGTGGTGTAGAGTTTGTATGCTGCCCTGTGGAAGAGCAGAAGGAGTTAGACAGCGAGGAGCAAGAGGAGGCTAACTCAGATGTGTGGTGGGGCGGCGCAGAGGCCGAGTATACTGACGGCAGGTACAAAAACACAAGCAGTTCTTCAAAACTCTCTTACTGTCACTGTCTTTTACTGACCTTTGTTACAAATTATTGAGAAATATACAAATTATAAAAATACTAAACTAAATAGATAAATCATTTAAAATAACTTATTTTTTTACAATTTTCTATGTCCCCCCTTGAGCTGTGTGAACTTCACAAGTTTGTGTAAAATCTGATGATTATGTTCTCCAGCCTGATTTGGGAAAGATGAAAGGCATCCTCTACATTTCGAGGGTCGGAATTTATGCTAAATATAGGTTTTCAAATTGAAAATATATTTAGTTTCAACTTTCTGACACCAAAATATTTTCCCTAATGTGCTTTGAAGAGGCAAGAAAATACATTTCTAACAATGGATTATGAGTAAATTTTGGACAGTATATTGAAATTAAAAAATATGAAAATGGCCAAAAATGTGTGAGGAAATACAAGTGACTTATTTTTAATATATTGTTAAATCTATATTAGCAGTATATTTTTGGCTATTAATGTATAATATAATATAATGTAATTAATATAATATAATATAATATAATTAATACAATATAATATAATACAAATATATCTAATAAAATAAAATTGAAATAATATATATAATTATTTTTGCCATATGTGATATTTGTGCTTTAACTGAAGAACATTTAACCAAAATAATAATATATTTTAAAATCTATATTAGCCATATATTTTTGCCTATTAATGAATAATATAATATAATATAATATAATATAATATAATATAATATAATATAATATAATATAATATAATATAATATATCTAATGAAATGAAATTGAAATAATATATCTAATTATTTTTTCCATGTGTGATATTTGTGCTTTAACTATAGAACATTTAACCTTAATAGAGAAGTTCAGTGTCATCAACTTGTTTGATTAGTGCCTATGAAATAAATATTTTCTTAAATATTTCATGTTCATATTTAATATTTTTCATGTTTAACATTTTTCACACTCCTATGAATCTGTTAATTTTCTGTTTTAAATAATATTCTGAATCCCATATTTTCAGTGTGTAGTTTTAGAATGTATTTGTCATCATCTCCATACATTTTTGCATCACAGCATACTGAGAGAACAGGCCCCGACCAAACCTGAGCCTGCTATGACAGAGGATGATGAGGATATCAACAATGAGGAAGAGGAAGTCTGGGACAACGATGAAGATGGTGACGGTGAAGATGATGACGATGACGAAGATGACGATGAAGACACAACTGATGAACAAGACACCAGTGAGCAGACTTCCAACGTTGCCATGACAACCACCACCACTACCACAACAGAGTCTATAGAGGAGGTTGTGCGAGGTGAGATTTTTGTATGCACATATGTCCATATGTTGACATTATACATTTCAGTGGTACATTTCCAAACATTAGAACTATGAATACTAATGAGCTCATGTAGCATTTCAGGACATGAAGTTTGAGCCGTCATTGTGTAGTTCCTTAAATGGGCAAAACTTGAGCAAAACCTTACATACGAACACTTAAACAAATCCACTGAGTGTCTCTTCCACATCAGCGGTATGCTGGGCCCCTCCTCGATCGGGACCGTGCCATGCCAAGCTATGCCGCTGGTATTTTGTGGCGCAGACGGGCCGGTGCGCCCCCTTCATGTTTGGGGGCTGCGGGGGTAACCGCAATAACTTTGAATCCGAGGAGTACTGCTTGGCTGTCTGCAGCAGCAGCGTGTGTAAGTCCAGACGTCTCCTGAGAGGAAGTTCATCTCTCTGCTAACCAGCACATCGTCTCTTTCTCACTTTCTTCGCTTCATTCGTGGCAAACTCACAAGCTCAGCAGATGGCTGGATGCTTTAGCTTGCATGGATTACAGGTCTCTGTGAGGTGACTGTATAGGCAGAGCATCTTGTTCTTTTAGTTCAACCTCCTGCTGTCTTTCCTGAGCACACTGAGCACTTGAACTTTTCTTTAACTCCATCTGTGTCTCCTGAATCTACAGAACCATGGTAAAAGAAAAATAACATTATTGTGATCTACAAATCAGGCTTTAAAACACTGGTTATAGGGCTGAGTGGTGTGAAATTAGTTAGTTTTAGTGTTTTGATACTGTTCTGAGTTTTTTAACAAGTGTTAGGTAATGGGAAGCTGTCTGGGCGCTGATGCTGGATTTAATATATGTGACCTGGACCACAAAACCAGTCTTAAGTAGCTGGGGTATATTTGTAGCAATAGCCAAAAATACATTGTATGGGTCAAAATGATTGATTTTTCTTTTATGCCAAAAATCATTTGGACATTAAGAAAAGATCTACGGATATATTTCGTAAATTTCCTACTGTAAATATATCAAACCTTAATTTTTGAATTGTGTATTTTGCATAGCTAAGAACTTCATTTGGACAATTGTAAAGGCAATTGTCTCAATATTTAGATTTTTTTGCACCCTCTGATTCCAGATATTCAGATATTTGTATCTCCACCAAATATTGTTGTATCTCTACCATATTATTGTCCTACTCTAACAAACCATACATCAATGGAAAACTTATTTATTCAGCTTTCAGATGATGTATAAATCTCAATTTCAAAAAAATTGACCCTTATGACTGGTTTGGTGGTCCAGGGTCAGATATTTTAATATAAAGATATTATTTGTCTTTTATTAATAGTCCTACAATGTTCTGGATGCTCCAGAAAGAACAAGAATGTTACAGAAACTTCTAGAATGTTCCCATCCTTGCAAAAGCAGAATATCTTAAAAACATAGATAGATAGATAGATAGATAGATAGATAGATAGATAGATAGATTTAAAAGTCTTTTTAACTGCTAGTGTTTTTATCTAGATGAAAATGCTCTCAATACTGTAGTTAGAGAGGTTTTTGAGTGTCAGCCTCCAGAGGTTTCGAGTAGATACTTACAAATTTGATAGCGTGAATGTTTGTTTGTGCTTTTGTCTGTTTTGAGGACACCTGCATCTCAGTGAGTGTATTTCTTAACCTGCTGAACACTGCATTTCTGTGCATCCCTCCCCCATTCTCTCTCTCCGTTTGCGTGTATCTCAGTGTGGGCCAGTGATGGAGCTGTAGTCGGCCTCTGGTCAGACCGGTCTGTGGCAGCGGTTCAGTGGGCGGTTTCCGCTCTGTTAAGCACATTGCTGGACTCTGTGGGAAAGTGACAGCGGAGCAGCCCTCACCCTGACAGGGCATATTCCTCGCAGCCGGTCTGGCTGTTCCCGCATGCTCGCTGTCAGAAAGTGTCACAGCAGCTTCACAGGAACACGCCCATGAAATACAGCTCTCACACGCTCCACACACACACAGCGGCACAAAAAAACTATTTGGACACTCATGCCACTCTTAAAAATGGCACTGCATTATGAAATTTCCAACAGTTTACAAAAAGACATTTGTCAGGTTTAAAATAGTAAAACAGTAAATATACTGTTTAAAATTAAGACATTTTACTTTTACTGGAAAATATTTGCATGTCTTTTTAAAATTAAAACTGAAAACTCCTTACTTTTTGAATACTTTTAAATTACTTTTAAATTATTAATTGATGCACGTTATTATAAATTAGGTTCCACATATTTATTTATATATATATATATATATATATATATATATATATATATATATATATATATATATATATATATATACACGTATGTGTGTGTGTGTGTGTTTTTTTTTTACTAAATGCAGTCATATTCATACATTATTAAGTGTCTTTTAAGTGTCCAAACACTTTTTGGGGTCACTGTATATACACAGATGTACCATACTGGATGATTTTCCAGCATGAAAGCTCTTTTAACTCTCTGAGCACCCCTGAAATATGCAGTATAGCAACTTTTGGCAAAAGCAATCTCACATAAATGTTTCTGTCTCTGCTAAGCAATTTTAACCTGCACCTGAACTAGCTGTTCTTTCCCAGGAGTCTTTGCTCTCTTTGCAGTAAGGAAGATTCTCTGGCTCATATATATCTGGGGGGTTTTTTTTGGCTTCACTGAACAAGACTTCTCACTTTCCCTAGTGCCGACCATGGCCCCGAGCCCTGCTGATGCTGTGGATCGTTACCTGGAAGCTCCAGGAGATATGAATGAGCACATGCGCTTCCAGAAGGCAAAGGAGAGCCTGGAGGCAAAACACAGAGAGAAAATGTCAGAGGTGGGAACCTGAGTAGAGTGATACATTTACAGTGGGGCAACGTTCTTTTACAAAAACAGGGTGGTGGTAGTAGGGCTGGACAATAGCGCTAAAAACATTTGATAGGATTTCGATACATAGGATTCAACATGTACGTTTATGTATATTAGTGAGTTTCAATGGTGATTTGTTTTAAATAATCAATGCTAGTTTTCCACACCATTTTCCACTAAATTAACAAGAGAACAGACTATATTTAATCATTTTCATTTATATGCACAACGGGTTTTAATAGTAAATAGCTATCTTTACCTATAAATGTATTTTAGTAAAATATTTAAAGCATAAAAATAAAATAAAACATGGATTCCTGTGAACAGTTTTAGTGATCAGAGTTTAAGTAGCAGTAGTAAATTTTTCGATATTTTAGATAATTAGAATAGAAATTTAATTTTAATATCTGTCTGTTAATCTGTCTATATTAAAACCTGCGTTGTCAAGACAACTCTCGGAGGGATTGGCATGGTAATGTACATAACAATGTTAATGTATTTGGTCTTGGCGGAATAGATCTGCTACGCTGCTGCGGCAGAGCAAGTACAGAGACTTGCTACTGCCAATACATCCACAACATGCTGCTGTGAGCATGTAAGAAATACTGCTGCTGCAAATATAATATACATGAAATAACCCCCATATATCATACATGAATCACCTCGTAGCAGATCTATTCAGGTGGAGCTGGGGAAGGTGGAGGGTTTCTGAACAAGCTGCAACTTCTACAGCAAGCACTAATCATATATTTGAATGTTGAGCAGCGAGCTCATTGGCTACCAATACAGGAGATAACCAAACAGCTGTGTAATGTGATGATGTCATTAGGTCAGATTGAGTTAGACCTATTGGACTGCGCCATCTAGAGTTTCATGCCAGAACTATGTATTTCTATTTTTAATAATACATTTTGTAATAAATAGCTATCTTTACCTACATATATGTTGACTAAAACATTTAAAGCATAAAAATTAAACTTGGATTTCCATGAACAATTTGAGTGATGACAGAAATCGCTTACTCAGAGTTTTGAATCAGTTCAGTGAGAGTTTGAAGTGATTCATGAAAATGTATCAACTATTTAAATGTATAAACTTGACTGCATTTCCAAGAAGTTTGTTAAAGCCTTAAAGTATAATTATGTATGGGAATTAGGGGATGCACGATATTATAGGACTTCTATTGGAATCGGCCGATAATGGCTTTAAATGTAAATATCGGGATCGGCTATATATGAAAAATTATGCTGATATGTCTTGCCGATAAGAGGAATGTGTTAACTCGCATGTACTCAGGGTGTGCTAGTGATTAGATCACAGCAGTGTGGCTCATTCTTGAAGCAATATTTTGTCTGAATGATGATTAGATTCACTATTTTCGATGGCTGCATTTAATCTGTGAAAGCACTACAGAAATACTGTTTGGTGTATGATAGAGTAAACAGTAATGGCACGCGTCGCGGTAGCCTGTTCGGTAAGGAGTTTTAATCTGTTGGGGGCGCTGTTGGCCTACTTCTAATTAAATTAAAAGTAAAATAGCCTACACAAATAACATTTAGACTGTGTTTCTGATTAAATAAAGCAGTAATTGATGTCATAAAATAATAAGTATGTTTTAATTTAAAGGTCAGAAGCTATAGCTTACATGAAAAAAAGTCACAAACCTGACACTTCTAAATTAAATAATTTTATATATACTGATTTATTCATTCATGTGTAATATGTTTTATTTTTATAAACAAATCATAAGCTCGAAAAGATTTTCTGAATTTTTACAACTCTTTTGCTTTTGACCATCTACAAATGTTAATCTTAAAATAAAATGTTTGGGTTAACACTGCATCTTTCTGGGGGGAAAATGCAGCAATTGAAGTATAGTTTATTCATAGTTATTTTTAAAGCTTCAATATACTGTTAAAACTACCTTCATTATTGTTTATTTCATTCTAACAAATAAGTTCTTGTTAAAAACTAACCAAAATTAAAAATATTTTGCACTGGAAAGACTTGGTGTTGTTTCCAAACAAAAGGAAATATATCAGTATCGGCCAAAATTAGTTGAAAAATATCGGCATATCGGATATCGGCAAAAATCCAATATCATGCATCCCTAATGGGAATGTTTAATTAAAGATACACATTCAAAGCAGAGTTTTTGTAATTTCATTGCTTGAAAAAGAAAAAGTAAAATATTGTATTTCAAAAAATGGGGTTAAAATAGTATTAATACTAAATTAATATTAAGTTAGGAGTGATTATTTATTAATACATAATTTTTTTAATTATTTACATTATTTTATTTTATATGTGTATTACCATTGAACATGTCAAAAAAACATGGTTTTTGTTAATAAGTGATCAGAATTCATTTGATGACTCTGTCCTTTGTGTTCTCTTATCTCTGTTCAGGTGATGAGAGAATGGGAGGAGGCAGAGAGACAGGCAAAGAATCTTCCTCGTGCTGATAAGAAGACCATAATTCAGGTAGCCTCTCAGCTCTTAATAAATTTTAATGGGATATGTTGGCTGATGATTCATAAGCAGTGAACGGTGGAAAGTAAACATTTATTGTTCATATAATGTAGTGATTTGTGAATCTGTTATATAAAGTACTTAGCGGGGCTGTGGTTCAAGTGCATTCAGATTTAGCAGTTACAGCATACATTAAAGTGGAGGGTGGATTTTCAAGGGGATTGAAAGGCTTGCGGTTTTTTATACTTCAGGATTAAATGGCTGCTGGCTTTGTGTTCATTTGTGTTTCATAGCGCTTCCAGGAGAAGGTGGAGGCGTTGGAGAAGGAAGCGGCCGGGGAGAGACAGCAGCTGGTAGAAACCCACATGGCACGAGTGGAAGCTCTGCTGAATGACCGTCGCCGTCAGGCTCTGGAAAGCTACCTTAGCGCCCTGCAATCTGATCAGCCTCGGGTATTCACACACAACCACAGTCCTGAACTACAAACAAAATGGCATATGTTCCACAAATGTGTTAACAGTAGTAATTAGTTTCATTTGTTTGCCACAATGTCTCTCATCTGCTAATCTAATATCTGTGTTATGGATAAATGGCAAGCACTAACCAAGAAAAACCTGTTTTGTACTGTGTCCCGTCTTGTACAGCCTCGACAGGTCCTCAATCTGTTGAAGAAGTACATACGAGCGGAGCAGAAGGACAGGCAGCACACTCTCAAACACTTTGAGCATGTGCGAGAGGTGGATCCCAAGAAGGCGTCTCAGATTCGGCCCTTTGTAAGATTGTCAAGCTGTTCTTTCCTACTTCAGACATAAAATGTGCAGACACTTCAGACTTCAGTTTGACCGCTTGTGCCCATAGGTGATGACCCACCTGCGTGTGATTGAAGAACGCATGAACCAATCCTTTGGGTACCTCTACAAGGTGCCACAAGTGGCTAATGAAATCCAGGACCAAGTGGGTAAGTGTGAGGCGGTTGATTTAGTGCTAAATTCAAACTGGGTTCTGCTGATTTAGGAGAATTAAAAAAAAATCATTTTAATAATGAGAAATAAAATATTAAAATAATAATCATCTCTTTTCATCTCTCTTACCGGCAGTACACATCCACTGCTATTTTGGGTTTGGGGTCAGTAAAATGTTTAATGTTTTTGAAAGAAGTCTCTTTATGCTCACCAAGGCTACATTTATTTGATCAAAAACACAGTAAACAGAAATATTGTGACAAAATAGTACAATTTAAAATGTTATAATTATATTATAAAATCGAGTTTATTACTGTGATGGCAGAGCTTAATTTTTAGCAACCAGCCGTCAGTGTCACATGATGATCCTTAAGAAATCATTCTGATATGCTGATTAGGTACTAAAGAAACATTACTTGTTATTATAAATTTTAAAAAACAGTTTTGCTGCTTAATATTTTGCTGCTTAAAATACTTTTGATCAATTTGATGCCTCCTTGCTGAACTAAAATATTATTTCCCCTCAAAAAAAAGAAAGAAAAGAAAAGGAAAACTTATAGACCCTTAATTTTTGAATGGTAGTGAATACTTAAAAAATGATATTGATTTTGAAACATACTATATTTAATCTTGTATTGTAATCTGCCATTAAAAAAGCCTCTCATTCTGTCTTTCTCCAGCTTTGCTGATTCAGCGGGACCAGGCTGAAGTCACCCAACAGTTGTCGTCTCTCCAGAGTAAGATGAGGGTGAGCTATGGGAATGACGCCCTGATGCCCGACCTGCCTGACAGCACCACCCCCCTGGACACCCTGCCACCGGAGCAGGACGGCCTGGGCTTCATCCACCCCGAAAGCTTCAACCAGGCCAACACTGACAACCATGGTAAACATTATTTTTGTTTTCAAAATAATACAGAAAAATTATATTTAGAAGAGACTGAACTGCTGCTTTTTTTTTTTTTTGTCTTGTTCAGTTGAACCCGTAGATGCCCGTCCAATTCCAGACAGGGGTCTGCCTACGAGACCCGGTAAGTGTATACATGTTATTTTCACCCATTGCTTGTTTAATATCATATATCTAATGATTATGTTTATATGTGTGGTTGTTTGAGATTCCAAAGGTTCGGCTGGACACTGAGGAAAGGCACAACGCTGGTTATGATGTTCGTGACAAGAGACTGGTACAGTTTATGCAAATATTTTGCTAAAAACATATAGAAATAAAATATATGTATCTGTTATGTAAAAAGTAATTGATGTGTTTGTGTTGAATCAGATGTTCCTTGCAGAAGATATGGGCTCTAATAAGGGGGCAATCATTGGGCTGATGGTGGGTGGAGTTGTCATCGCTACTGTGATCGTAATCACTCTTGTTATGCTAAGGAAGAAGCAGTACACTTCCATTCACCATGGAGTTATTGAGGTGAGACACAACATATTATAAACATATGAAGACTTCAGATGCAAAAACCGTCAGATGATTTTGAAAAAAAGGCACTCAATAACTGACTAGTTACCTTTTCTTTGCCATTAATGTGAAATTACTTAATCAAAACATAGGTGCCTGATAAAAATGTTCATTTAAAAGAAAAAGTCTCAGTCAGACTTTTTAGCATATGAAGTCTTCACATCTTTCCATAGCCATGGGAGTCATATAAAATATGGCCGGTATATTATATTAAAAATATTAAAAGAAATATCTGCTCCCAACTCTAAAATGTTTCATCAGCTAGAAGTTGCTCTTTCTGAGTGCAGCGTTTTTAAAATGATTTAAAATTCATTACCCATATGGAAAAAAATCTACATTTTTCAAATATATATATTTTTTAAATGTATTTCAGAATATGAAAAAATATATTTTAATGTAAATATATTCTCTACAAATGTATTTTGTCCGTTTTAAATATATAAATGTATTTTTTTTTTAAGTATAGTAGGTTATTCAACCCATATTTGCATCTATATTTAGCTTGAAGGTAGGCTACTCTAAGAATGAAAATGTCATTTCAGAAAAAAATATTTAATTGAGCTTCAAATTACAACATATATAGAGCATATATTTAAAATAGATTTTGGCCAAAAAAAATGTCATATGTGTATCCACTAATCATGACGGTCTTTAAAAAGGTAATGGAAATTCATCAATCTAAAGGCATCAAACTATTAAAAAATCATTTTCACTTATTGAAATAAAGCTTAAATAAAATATAGTTATTACATTTCAGTTAGTTATGCAACATTTTTAGTTTTCATTTAAGTTGAAATACTAAAATTACTAAATCTAAACCTGAAATAAAAACAAAGCTAAAATGTTTATTTTAAATGAAAATGTAAAATAATTATAACAATAAAAGGCACATCAAATTACTGAAACTTTATCATAAAAAAAAAAAAAAAAAAAAGAAATATAAAAGTAAAGTGTAAAATTAGTAACAGTTCAAAATAAAGACTGCTGCGAATTTAAATCTAGGTTTGAGCAAACACTTTTAATGACAATCTATTTTTTTCTGTCTCAGGTGGATGCAGCGGTGACCCCCGAGGAACGTCATCTCACTAAGATGCAGCAGAACGGTTATGAGAACCCCACCTACAAGTTCTTCGAGCAGATGCAGAACTAAAGAACCACTTCAGATCCCCACACTCCCCATTACCACCATCACCCACTGCATCAGGACAGAAAATGCAGACTGATTCTTCATACACACTATCACGCACTCAGCTCTGTCACCATGGAGATGAGAGTGGCTTCCATCACCTGACCATTTCATCCAATCGAACGAGCGCTCACTCAGTTTGCACAGAAGAGTGATGTGTCATTGCCGCCCATCCAGCCATCTGTCAGTACGATGGTCCATCTGTGTGCTCCCATGCCTGTCCATCACAGCACTGTGCGGTGAATGAGCCGTTCCCATGATCCTCTAAACCATCTATAGTTTTTTTTGTTTTTTTTCTCTCCTCTCTCTCTTGACCATTTTTGTTCCCCTCCAGAACTTCAAGCACTTACATCTCCTCTTTTGTTTGCACGTTTCTTTCCTTTTTCCTGGGCTCTCAGATAATGCGGTTTGGCTACATGAGGCTCCAACCGCAAACAACCAGATGCTGAATAATGTACTCATTGTTAAACTTTCCATTCAGTTTATTTTTTTCTGGAAAAAAATATGTATAAAAAATACATGCATTAAAAAAATGTAAAAACCAACCATCAAAAAAAAAAAAAAAAAAAACATTTACAGAGTTAAAAAATTAATGTTTGTTTTTATTTTGTGTGTAATATGTATTGAATTAAGGCAGAAACTAGCTGTATCTATATAGTGCATGGCAATTTTACCAGAGAGAAGGTTTCTGGATCTTTGACCTCTCTCTCATGTAGAGATTTTAGCTGGATTGTACATTTTATTGTCTTCTTGTGATCACATTTTAAATAAGTGAAAAATATCTGCTTGGCTACTTCGTCACAGGGACATGCTTTAATCGAAGTGTGCTTTTTCTTTCTTTTGGACCATGCCACGCACACTTAAATGGTTGCATGGGGCTGGAAAAAGATGTATGTATTGTATTATGAAGTGTAATATTAGCCCATGTTTTGGTTTGTTAACATTCTACGCACTCTGCATTTTCTATTTGTTTTTTGTAAGGGTCTAGGCCCTTTTTGCCTCATGAAGTTTTATTCCATGTCGGGATTTGGTATGGGGCCGGGATTAGGGAAAGGAGGTATGGAATGGTGGTGGGATTTTGCTTGAGAAATAGCCACCATTTTTGGATTGTGTGATTTTTGTCCCGCTTTCCCCTCTTTGTATTCCCCCAGTGTCTGTGATATTCACGAACACATTTTGGGACAGAAACCCCTCACCTTCTCCCCCTCTTTTATTGTTTCACTTAAGTATCTCATAGCACCTTACAGGCCAGAGCAGGTAGGAAGGAACGGGTAGATATGAAATATTAATGTAACGCGGTCTTTTGAAATGACCTCTCAAAGAGTTATTTTAAAAGTGCCATGACGTTGAAGGAAATTGTGAATGTTGTAAAATACATTGTATGAGACACACAGCCATTAAACGAGTCAAACATTGTGCAGTTTATGTCACAGTGCACACTGCTCATTACGTTCCTGTATAGAATTACCTTAGCTCTAAATCTGGTGTTGTGCTGATTAGTGGATACTCTGAGGTGAGTGTCTGTGGTCAGTAGGGAACAAAGAAAGCTCTTTCTGTGACTTTTTCCTTCGGTATCTATTCAAACCATTGGCTTAGAAGGGGAAAAGCTTTCTACAACACTGTAACCCATGAATAAAGTTTTGAATGTACATACAAACTCCTTGTGGTGTGTTGCTTGCTGCACAAAACAAGACAGAAACATAGGGTGTGTTTGATTGCTGCTGCATTATGCAAGACTCGGGCAATTCAAAAACCAGCTGTCTCTTTATTGCCCTCTGGTGGACAGTAAAAAGTACCTCACCTTGAGGGAACTGGGACACTCAAAAATAAAAAAGAAAAGATCCTTTACAAATGGAAAATATCAAAATACACTGCCCACGTGGCTATCAAAAACATAGAGTATATACAATGGAAATATAGCCGATGCTACCCTGCAGTCAGAGAACAAGCGTACAAAAACTGAAAGCTCATACATGATCATCTATACTTTTTCTCTCACATCCGCACATACACTCGCTCTCTAAGCATTTTAGGGACACGCAGACATACACACAGACTCGTAACAAAAGCGCACATCTGCTTACAAACCCGCTGTTTCCCACCCTGCCCAAAGTCAAATGTTTAACCCGGATTCCTCCCATCTTAAACTTGTCTCCTGATTGGCTGGGATAACATGCCACTCACTCCCTCCTCAACTGTCTTTCTCTAAAGCTGCTGCAGCCAGAGTGACTGTGGTGACGGGCTGGCCTGTGGCGGTGGCCAGAGTGACTGTGTTGACGGGCTGGCCGAGGCCATGCAGCTGCACCCGGGCGAGTTTCTTCTGCTCGCACTCCGTCACCAGGCTGTTGAGCTCTGCGGCGCTGTATCCGATCAGAGTCCTCAGGTCACACACAAACTTGTAGACAAAGCGCTTGCCCTGCACTTTGCTGATCATGTCTCCATCATAGTAGTACCTGTTTAGATGAGACAAGATTGATGGATTGAGTTAGTTTTCTTGTTGAAGTGTTAAGCAAACATCAAATAACTCCAGATTACTAGCTACATCCCTCCAAAAGCACTTAAACTCGAGAGGGGAAATGATGCACTCGCACCTGAGAGCTCTGCTCAGCTTCTCGTAGTTCATGGTGGGCTTGTTCTTGCGCTGGCCCCATTTCTGAGCTACCAGCTCAGGCTGATTGAGTTTGAACTCGCCCTCCTCTCCCACCCAGGAAATGCAGTCCCGAGAGTCCTTATCCGTCAGCAGCTCCAGGAGAAACTGCCACAGCTGAATCTGACCGTTATTACCTGAGAGGACATACAGCACAATCATAAACAATTCTACAATCATTTATTACCGTTTTGCATGTGAGATGATCATTCTTGTTTTTTTTAGCATGGGGTTTTGGCAAAATTCAGAATTGAAGGTATGACTCACATTTAATTCATGAGATATGATTTGAATTGAACACACAATAGTGTGTTCAATTTAAAAGAGAAGAAGAGGAAAATACCGTTCCACCTCTATATAGATCATATAATGAAAGATTAGATTATATTAGCATCCAAAATTTCTCCAATATGTACACTGCCATTAAAATGTTGGAGGGTTAAAAAGATTTTTTCTTTTTCTTAAATGTATGCTCAACAAGGCTGCATTCATTTGATCAAAAATAAAAGTATTGGGAAATATTACAATTTAAAATAAATGTCTTCTATTTTAATATATCATAGCAAAGCTGAATTTTCAGCAGGCATTAGTCTTCAGTTTCATAAGATCTTTCAGAAATCATTCTAATGTGCTATTTTTGTATTCGAAAACATTTTTGATTTTTATTAATAATTAAAACAGCTGTGCTACTCATTCTGTGATACATTTCTTGATTCTTTTTTCTATTTGAAATACAATATATATATATATATAGTTTTTACTGTCACTTTTGGTCGTTTTAAAGTGCCCTTCCTGAAAAAAAGTATTCACTTCCCATTATACTAGCCCCATACTTCAAAACAGTCATTTAAAATTTTAAAAATAAATTATTGATATCATCATCAATATAACATTATCTAATATATTGCAAATAGCAATTTATACTGATTATTACACCACTTACATGCATTTATTTCTAACAAACATGATACTGTTGATAAACCAGACCTTTTACACGTGCATATTTGCTATATTTGTTTGTATGTACCTGTGCGGTTGCCAGGGGAGCTGCGCTCCTCTCCTGAGATCCGGGGGGCTCGGGGTGTTTTGTTGTGCTTCATCACCTTAATGGCTGTGGGTGTGGCCTGCTGCACAGGGGCAGGAATGATCTGCACAGCTGGAGAATATCAAGAAACTGTGTTACCCTGAAGACCAACACATTCTCCTTTCATCGAAAAGCACACAAACTGCCAAGTTTGCAAGTCATGTGCAGGTTATACAAAAAGTGTTATTCAAGAATATGTACTCAAAAGGTGCTGTTGTTGATAAAATGGAGCAGAAGCAACTGCAAAAACAGACAAGATTCAGGATCTACTGATACTCACGTTGATCAATGGTGACTGTTGCTTCCTGACCCTGATCCTGACTCGCAAGTACATCTGCACAGAGCATTACAGAGATTGAAAACAAGCTTACGGTATTGTGACAGAGAAGGTTTTGTAGGAGAACACACACCACCCACAAAACTTACACTTGCGTAGAAGCTCCAGGTGGCTCCACAGGATCTCTCCGCTGGGCACGATCTGGAGGAACTCCTCCTGGCTGAAACCACAGAGCTGGCGGCCGGGAATGTGAATGCCACCCACCTCCATTTCCTCAATGCCGAACTCTTTCATAACCCAAACTGCCCAGTGGATCACCTGATCTGCTGTCCACTGCACCGGGTCTGACAGACAGACACATAAAGCTCATTAAATGAAACCGCTACGGACTAGGGATGTAAAAATGCACAGATCTGACAATGAAAATCTATTGCTGCATTTACTGGATTTAATATTTTAAATATTACATGTATTACATGTTCATTTCTTTACCAAAAAAAACAAACAAGACAAACTACTCCTGACTTCATGCCGATGTAAACTTTATATGATTTGTAACAAAATAATTAAACTGTGATTTCTTTAAACATTGTCATTTCAGGTTTCATGATTCATGAAATTATGTAGTAGAAATGCATACAATACTGTGCAAACGTTTGGAGCGAGCAAGATTTTTTTCAAGAAATTCAGACATTAAATTGAGTAAGGTGACAATAAAAAAACAATGTAAAAAAATTTTTTATATTCCATATAAATGCTGTTCTTTTGAACCTTCTATTCATCAAAAAATTCAAAACAGAATTGTTTCATGGTTTCCACAAATATATTTCAACACTGATAATAATAAGAAATGTTTCTTGAACACCAAATTAGTATATTACAATGATTTATGACACTGAAAACGGGAGTAATAATACTGAAAATGCAGCTTTGCCATCACATGAATAAATTACATTTTCAAATATAATGAACAGAAAATATCCATTTTGAATAATATTTCACAGTACTGGTTTTACTGTGTTTTGTTCTAATAAACGCAGCCTTGGTGAGCATAAGATACTTCTTTCAAAAACTTTTAAAAATCTTACCAACTCCAAACTTCTGAACAGTATTTGTGATAATATAGTACTCATTATATATGCCTACACTCTTCAACAAAATCCATTCAATATTTAGATTTAAACCTCAGAAACATGTTAATAACAATGGAATACTCACCATAGGGAATGTTCAGTCGAACCTGCTCCTTGCGGTATCCTTCCAATGCGGCCGCCCAGCGGGTCACCTGCTCTGAAGTGTCATCAGGAATGGCGGCTTGCTCCACCGCAATCACATGTCCATCCTCCACCAGATGGGCTTCCTCGCCAGCAGCCGCATCCGGATCGATCACCATCTCCACAGTCTCCACGGGCTTCACAATCTCCAGAATATTCAATTTCTCTTCACCTAAAACAGACCACAAACGCACAAGCAAGTCAAGTTTAGATTTTATTATTGCTGTAAATTGGTAGTTGTGGCATAACTTTTTAACAAGGATTTATTTTATTAAATTTATAGAAATATATAAGGGAAACTCTCTATTATGTAGCTGCTAATTTTATTTTAAGTTGTTCCACTATATTTAATCATGTTTTTGCCTTCCCTAATTCATTTTAAATGGTCCTTCCTTGGTGTGATTATTTTTTTAAAGAGCAAATACTCGTGTAGTCTCTCAATTACTATGAGCTCGTAAAAGCTGCATGCATAATTACAGAAAAATGAGCAAAGTGCTGTTTTAAACAGCACATCACCCCGCAGGACACGTTAACTACCCAAATATTTTCATTTGTCTGAAGGGCATGTTGACAAGTTGAGATTTAACCAACAGCAATATGAGATCATTGTAAACTGTCACCCGGTTTCGTGACAATCTGCACGCTGAGCTGTACGGTGCCATCTGTCTTCACTCCTTGATCGAAAAGACTGTGATCAGGATGCAACTACACAAGGAAAGCAGCAGAGACAGGGAGTAAAAAGAGCTTAGCCCATGAATACGATGAGTGCACTTAAATAAGACTGCATTAATATAGAAGCACATACTAGGATGTCCTGCAGACAAATGTCATATCCATCCAGCGGGACCTGAAGACGAGGCTCCAGTAACTTCTTTAGGTTACCGATCGGCTCATTGATGTCAATGTCTTGAGTAATCAGTTCAGCTGCTGTGATGGTTTGCTCCTCAATCCTGACATTTGGACACAGGAAACAGATCATTTCATATGCACAAGATACATGTTGCACAATGAGATGATTCCTCTAAACACATCAAACAGAGAAGGAAGGAAAAAAAGGAAGCTAAAGACAGAAAAAGCACTTACCCTTCCTCTAGACACTCCTGTTTCTCCCTACCATCAATCTCAATTTCAATCATCTCCTCTGTCTCACTTTTAGACATCCCTTCTATTCCTTGTCCAACTATAAGGTGAATAAAAAAAAATAAGAATTTTTTTTTTTTTTTGCAATTTCTCACAAGAAAGTGTACCATAGTTATCCGTAACACTTTAAAGTCTCATTTGTTAATACAACTGTTTGTGAATACAGCTGTTCATTGTTTGTACATGTTAGTTCACAGTGCATTAACAGATTAGATTTTTTTTTAATGCATTGGTTAATTTTGAACAGTAACTACGGTTAATAAATGCTGCAGTTGTATTGTTAGTTCGTAGTAATAAATACCTTATTGCAAAGTGTTACCTAACTATATACTTCAAAATTAAAATAAAAAATGAATATTTAATTTTACATTCTCGTCAGCATTTTCTAATGAACACACAGTTATACAAAATATATAAATGTGCTTCAAAGTTACAAATGTTCAGATTAACGCACTCCTGCGGTCTAAGAAGTCCAATAAACTCTCAGGCAACACCGAGGCTTTGCTTGAGCACAGGCCCACCATGGCATTTTTCCCACATTAGCACTCTTATTAAACACAGGAGATGTATTATTCATTAAACACGCCCTCCATTTGGTCAATCCGTTTATTATTTTCGTGTGTGGGTTTGAACGCAATATTTTATTAATGTAATTTCCACCGGCGACTGGGTGGGAAGACGACGCGCGAATCGATTCAAACGCAGTTGCCATGTTGGGTTGCTTTTGGGTTTCGTAATATAAGCGCGAATTTGGGCGTAAAAGACGACTTTTTAAAACTTCTGAAACTTTCAGGGGTAGCTACACATCAAGACTTTTGATTCTGGAAAGTTAAAACGGAAATGGAAGAAACGGAAACAAAACAAGAGAAGGGCAGATGTAAAAGCAGCCGGAAATCCTGGCCGAAGTCACGGCGGCTGACAGACTTCCGAAAACAGCCGTGCGCCTGAAGAAACGGACGGAAACATCACGGTGTTTAATTACGCGCTTCGTGCGGAATATAGTGTCTGCGGCAGGTACAATCCACGGATGGAATATGTATGTATACCTGGCCTCTTTGTTAGCTGCTTAGCTGATGCTGACGAAAGACAGAGAGACACGCCTGGTTGACTGAATATCTGCTCGCGCTGACAGCTTGCGCTAACTTTTAAGAAAAGTCGCGCGTTGTCTTTCACGACGGAGTTATAAGCGTCGACAACGTATTTCGATGGAAACTGATATGTTTTAAATGATCCAGAATAAAGTTTACCTACTGCTCGTCGGACGTGAGAGGGCTGGCTTACAGTCAGTTCTGTTAGCTCTCCAGCTAGCTCAGTTTCCCCTTTGGGTGCTAACAGTTAGCTGGCGCAGAAAGCGGGAAAACTGACTCGCTTATAACCTCACACATATGCAACATACTCATTATTGCCCTCGTTTATCTCACATGAATTAGTGTTGCGGCCAAACGTACCTCTTTATCCCGTGCAGTGAGTGTTGGAGTTTTTGCGCACTAAAGCTGGGTGTCAGAGGCTATAGTTTAGTGTGTGTGCTAATAAGTTGAGTGAACGTTCATGCTGGTTTTTGGTCAACATTGCATTGGGGGCGGGGATGAGCAGGAGGCCTCGCTGCCCACTGACAGCAACATACTCCCCACTGTGCAGTTTTTAACTATAAATCATAATGTATAAAGGTATTTATATGGTTATTAGTGCCAAATAATAGTCAATAGCAGATACCGTCTTAAGTGTGAAAAGCGACGCATTATTGGATACTCAAGTACACATTTATTTATATATCTTCCGTTACGTGTTTTGTTTTTTATTTTATTTGTAAAAACTGACACCCATACAATATTTGTATTTTTATGTTTGTTTATTATCTTGTGTTATATGTATGTACCTCCGAACTCATGTACACAACACTTTTGTGTTTTTGCACACTTTATTCTTGAGTGATTTTTTTTTTTTCCTGTTGATGGACATTAAATATTTTTATGTTTAAGAAATGTCTCACTGTTTTTGGATGTGACCACTAACTGTCTCAAAGCCAGTTATTAAATAAACTTGGAAAATCAAACTGATTTGTGCATTTTTTCACATTGAAAGTATATGCCAGTCACTTAATCTTTAAAGAGAGGAATCAGTATTGCAGTGGAGTGTGGATAATGCATTTACTTTATTTTACATGTCAGTTAATGTAACAAGACCAAGTCATTTATTATTTTATACACTGTTGGTTGATTTGAGCCACATATGAACTAAACCAAATAGTTAAATAAGCTCAGACACATTGTTTAACACATTGTTGTAAAAGGAATGGCCCACTCAAAAAAAAAAAAAAACTTGTCATTTACACACCTAAATGTTGTTCCATACCTGTATAGCTTTGTTTCTTCTGTGGAACATAATTTTTTTTTTTTTTTTTTTTTTTTTTCATAGAACATCAATTAACTATTCATTTAATAAACAAATGCAATATCATTGAGAAATACCCATAATTAGAAAACAGATGATACTTCTGAATGAGATGTGTAGAAACAAGTCAAGATGCTTGTGATCCATTTCTACTAAACATTGAACGTATGTTGATTAAATACTTTAGAGACATCCTGAGACAAGTCAAGCTTGTTTCTGCTGTAATAAAGTGGACCATCACATCTGTAGTTGGACCTCTATGCTCAGTGGCTTGATGATTGAAACTAGGGCTGCACGATGTGTCGTTTAAGCATCGATATCGCGATGTACGAATCCACGATAGTCACATCGCAGGATGTGCGATGTAGGCTGTCGTAGTTGATCCGTTATTCAATAACCGTACGGGCCAGCTGCTCCCCGGCCCTTGACGAATGTGATTCGCGGATTAATTGCACAGCTTAACCATCATAGAGTGAAAGTTTATCATTTGCATGTGTTTTTAAGTCCTGTCAGTTTAACAGGGCGCATATGAGAGAGAGAGAGAGAGAGAGAGAGCGAGAGAGAGAGAGAGAGAGCCCCGGCTGCGCGCTCACCTTCACCGTCTTCAAACAACACATAGCGCTGTCTTGCTCTCTCTCCCTCGCGCATATTAATCAAAATCAATTGATACGATGGTGTCAAAAAAAAAAAAAAAAAAAAACTATCCAGTGATGAAATGTTTTCTGTGTTGTCAAATCTTGTGCGATATCCTAAACTGCCGAGATAATTACACAACGCGTGCCGTACACGTCTGATTCGCGAACTAATGATTCCTTTGAACCGATTCAATTTAATGAATGGGTTTAAACACCTGACCTGTCCAACACTGAACTCACAAGACGTCTGAATTATAGCCTTCATTGTTGAAATCAAAAGTTGTACAGTATTTGTTAACATAGTTAATGCACTGTGAAGTAACATTAACAAACAATGAACAGCTGTGTTTTTATAAACTAAGATAAACAAAGATTAATAAATATAGTAACAAAAGTATTGCTCATGGTGAGTTCATGTTAGTTAATATGTTAACAATTCAAACCATATCCTAAAGTTACAAACAAATAATTTACTCTAACTTAAATAATACTCTGATGTTTAAATCATTTAAAATGAGAATGTAAGTTTGCTCACCCCATTTTTGTTTGTAAGAAAAAAATAGATTAGATTTCATATCGCAATATATATCGCAGAAAAATAAAATATCGCAATGTCATTTTTTCCCAATATCGTGCAGCCCTAATTGAAACCATAATAAAATAAAATAGTGCAACATTTACAGTCTCTATTCTAGGTTGTGAGAAGTCAAACAGATATGAGACTATTAGAATACTACACGGCATCTAAAAATAAATGAAAATAAAAAGCTTTTTACAGTAGTTCAAAAGAAACAGCAGAGATTAACCATAACGTGGGTCTGTAGTGGATGGACCTCAACACCAGGGGGCGTGTTTTCTGCTCTGATAGGCCATCAGAGCAAATCATAGATATATATACAAGTGCACTTGATGTAAGACATGGTTCTCTAGTCTTTGAGGTCACTTAAATACACTTCTTTTAGCACAGGGCTATCTAGTATGTGCACGCTCTTCATAGCACAAAGGATTGTGTGTGTTTGTAGCTTCTCGGCTGAGGAGAGAGATGAACAATGGGATGAAGACTAGTCATTATTATAAAGAAAAATCTCTACAGTGCCATTACTGTAATTTTTGATAGGAAACTTAAAGACTTACGTCTGGAGGGTTATAGCTGGTCTTTGTTCTGCTGAAAAGTGAAAAGAAAGAACCGTTTTGTTCCTAATGGTCTGTTACGTATTATTCTTATACTGTAGATTAGAGTGCATTAAAAAATACTGCATAAGACGTACCTTTGTTTGGTCTCTCTTTTATTCTCTGTTGGTAAATTTAAGATCAGTGTTAGTGGTCAAAGTTAAATAGCCTATTTAGTTTGTGTTTGAGTAAAAGGTACTCACTGCGGCAGCAACGACAGCACCCTCTTCTGCAGCACAGACAGATGGCAACACAGCATGAGAGGAGGAACAGGAACGCTCCCACTTCTATGGCTATAACTATTGTCATGTTTAGCTCAACTACAACAGAGCATGTCAAACAAATATTCATTTACACTCTGTCCAGTTAGTCAAGGTTGTAGAGGCAAATCTAATTCAGTTACCCTGCATCGCTCTAGCCTTTTGACTTAAACCTGATGTTTTGTTTGGCATCTAAGCAACTATGACTAATGTGCTTTTGTTGTGGTCAAAATGACCTCAAACAGAAACAACATTACTAGAATACCATTCAAAGGTTTGAGGTTGATACATTTTGTTGAAAGAATTACTGTAATATTGTGAAATGTTCCAAGTTAAAATAACTGGTGTCAAGAAACATTTCTGATTAATATCAATGTTGAAAACAGCTGTGCTGCTTAATATTTTTATGGAAACAGTGATACATTTACGTACATTTATGCGATAATCTCACTTTTCGATCATTGTATCCTTGCTGAACAAAAGTATTAATTTGTTTCCCAAAAAAAAAAAAATCCAATTGACCCAGTTGCCAGTCACAAATTTCTGAAAATCACAAGTCTACTTTGTGGTAAAACAGAGGAATTTTAATGGAAAATAATTAAATAAATTTGAAATTGCCCTTCATTTTGTCTCTTGGCCCCCAAACAAAACCAGTATAGTAGTCAACCTCAACAGAACATAAGGGTTTTTCTGCTACTGTACCTTTAAGACTTTGAGGTAAATACCTTCTTAGTACACTTTCATGTTACATTCAACTCTATTACAGTATTTCAAAACTTCAGTGTAATTTAAACTACCAAACTGAACTTATCTTACATTCAGTTATCTTCATATGCCGTCCTGCACAACTTTTGGGTGCCCCCACCCCATTGGAGGCCTCACATCGATACTGACCCTCATCAGATTTTGACACTGCCTTGAACTTCTGCTCAAAAATAAAGGGAAAAAAACACAGTCTATATCAATCATACTTGCACATCATGAATGCATCAAAGCCAATCAAACATAAGCAGTGTTTGTTAGCTATAAGGGGAAAAGGCTAACAGTTTCAGGCAGTTTGTTAGTATGAAGCAAAAAAAAAAGAGATTATAGCACTAAACCAACCAGAGTCCCTGTTTTGGGGTCCAGGGTGTAGTTGATTTCAGGGAGATTGGCGGTGTGAAGTGGTTTGTTGTCTTTGTACCAGCTGTAGGTGGCAGCAGGAACACTCAGTTTGTCTTTACAGCGGAGCTCCGCAGAAAATCCTTTCATGACTGTTTCTGGAACCTCACATAACGGCGCATGTGGTGCCACTGTCCATGTAAGACAGAGTTGCATTACATGATCATATTGCTCACTGATAGAAAGGTTGTGCTTAAGGCTAAGAGTTAGGCATATTGTTGGTGCAATTGCACATGAAAATGACAAGATTGAAAATTTAAGAAGATTTTTATTCCCACCAAGCACATTGAGGGTGACAGTGACCTCCCCCAGCTTGATTTTGTCCTGACGGGCTGTGACTTCACAATGATACACTCCTGAGTCTTTCTGTGTAACACCACGAAGAGTCATTGTTGCCCCATCGATGGATGCACGGCCCTTAAATGAACCTGGTAATGATGAGAATAAGTCAGAACAATTTAAAGAAAAATATATGTAATGAGTACAAAACAAATATTCACTGAAATACATAAGGTGCAATCGTGTTTAGGGACAAGGTTGCAGTAAATATGGAAATGGGCGAAACAACAACCTACCTGTAAAATCCCCATCAAAATAAACATACGAAACATCTTTGCCTCTCTTCTTCCATTCAACACGTGGGTTTGTTTCTTTCTCTGTCCTGAACTCACAGGAGAGGACAGCGTCTTTGCAAAGAACAGACAGAAGTATCAAATCAATACGGTCTGAAAGCTTTTATATAACTAAACGTGTCCAGCTGTTTATCTGAAGACTAATGACCTTACTTGTGTTTTCATGTACCTCCACTCTGGCTTTGCTTGTCGTCACAGTAACAGGATCTGAGCTGGGAACTGGAGGAGAGGGAAGATACAAATGAACACTTGAAAGTTGTAACACACTATAAAAATTCCCTCCCACAGCATTTTTATAATAGCAAACTAAGGGGGAATCGTCATGTTTGGCCCACAGAGTTTTTGATAAGGACAAACTGAAATTCTCACACGTAGGCTGTTGATATAAGCTTAACTTAACCCTGTTGAATGTTGAAAAAAAAATGCATCTTGCAAATATTATAATATTTAGGTAAATAGGAAGAATACAGTAAATAGATTTGAGTTTCTTCTCAAATGTGAAACCTCACTAACATGCACTCCCCGCTCTGGTGGTGCCAGGAACAGGGATGTGTAGGAATTTATGTAACGGATGGATGTTCTCACACAGTCTGTCTGTGTTTAATGGGGGGTGGCAGTCCAAACCAAGCCTGATAACCTACTCACTCACTGAAAAACATGCACTACTGGGGAAAGTGAGGGAAAACACTTTCCTTTATCTGCATAAATCCTTGATATGAGAATAGAGAGAAAAAGGCTGCAAAGGGTCTTTTTACCCAGGGATACAAAGACTTATGCTGCTGTAACTTAAAACCTCTTCAGCTGGAAGAGGACTGGAGTTAAAGCCCACACCAGAAGGTATTTAACAACTCTAACTAGCACTCAGTGGCCTGAAACAGAATAGTTATCAGAATAAAACCAATCAATTTGGTCAAAGTCAACATTTAATAGCTATATTCTTAATTTGTAATATCCATTCTTATATAAAAATGACATGTTATGTAATGATCAAAACATCTTTTAGTTTACATATATCTGGATCTCTAGACTGGATGGGATCAAGAATTTCTCATGGTATGCCAAGTAACCATAATCTCCATGATAATGACCAGTACACAAGGAGTCTGTCAAGGGGCATCAGTGACATGAAAGGGTTCCTGCCACATCAGACTGAAGTTCAGATCTGGACAACTTCTTCACGGACATTTTATCACCCTCAGGATCTCATGTGTTCAAATACTGTTTGAGAAGTTTGTGTAAACGAAGTGTTTTACAAGACCCCCACCCACCCTATCCAGACCCTCAAAGCATCCATCTCTCTTTGAAAAAGCACACACACACACACACACACACACACACAACAATCATACAGTATTTTGAACCAAAACAAAGCTGGTGGTGTGAGAGACAAATAAAATAAAACAAAATGCAATTTAAATGTAAAAATTATAAAAACATTATTATATTTTACAATAGAAATAATTTATTACATATAATTATAATTATTTGTAATAACTTTTAAACATTATGATATTTTGTCTATGTTAGCAGCTCCTTAACACTTTAAAAACAATGTAGAATAGAATTAATTAAAATAAAAGGTATAATTCTTAACAGAGAGGCCTAAATATACATTCAAATTATCCATCAAAGTTATGAACTGTATTTTCCAACTCACCCCTCAGAATCCTCAAGCCATTTCATTTAGAGTGAGAAAGTTCATTTTTTCTTTTAAAATGCCCAACCAACACAGAAAACATAAACTAAAAAGCGTCAGATAATGAGCCATGCAATCATCATACACTTACAGCAGAGCAGCATGAGAAGAGCGGGGAAGGTTATTATGTGTGTTGTGCTCATCTTCAGATTGTCCGGCTGGTGCATGAGCGCGTGGATAGTCTGATGTGATTCTTGCTCTTCGGATGTTTTTCAAGATAGTATTGCGCGCTCCCGTCAGAACGCTGCGCGAGCACGGCGCAAGACATTTCTCGATGACTTGCATACGAGCGACGTTTGTATAAGATAAAATGGTTTCTCATCATGGTAGGCTATTTTTTTGTAGGTAAGCATGGTAACCTTTTTTTTTTTTTTTGGTAAAACATAAATAAATATGCATTTCCTTAACAATATACCTTTCTTTCACACGTCTTTCTACAGGCCTATTTACTTTTTATGACAATTGTGGATAACATTATGGAGGACGCACTGTAAAGATATTTTCTGTATAACTAAAAGAAATATTAGTGTGGAAACCAAATGTATTGTTTTTATTCAAATAAAAGGTAAATCATTATAATTTATACTACGGCGGGAGAAGCACCCGGCCGCAGCCTGCAGATCGAGGCGGGGCTGCACGTGTAGTAAAAGTTATAAGTTATAATAAAGTTACTAATGTGCAGTTTTACAAAGCCTTCATTATAATGCACAGAGGTAAAGGTTTTTTTTCTTCTGTGCATTATAATGAAGGCTTTGTAAAACTGCACAGCGTTTATAGCTTTTAAAACAACATACTGCGTCCTACACTAACTACGCACGCATTTCCTATCATGTATGTCTATAAAAGACGATCGAACCAATCAGAGTATGTATGGGGCGGGGCTACACGTGCAGCCCCGCCTCGATCTGCAGACTGCAGCAGGGTGTTTGTGTATGGGGCGGGGTATTTATATTGGAAATATTTCCGCTTTGAATTCCCTTTTCTGACTGTTTGTTTACCTGCTCCACTTGAGAGTAGAACTCAACGAACTCACATGCATGTCTACGCTAAACATCAACACATTTTTAAGGCAGGTATTGTGGGTTTTTTTATGTTATGGTGTTGTCTGTTGTCTCATTTAGAGGGTTAAGAAACCTTACCAAACGTTGGCTGCAGCACAATTATATTTTAAATTGTTTAATTCTAATTTATATTTTTAAAAGAATGTCGTTGTCAAAGAATATTTACATTTTTAGAACTCACAATGACGTGGATGTCCCACGGAACGTTAAGCTCAGCTGGGGTTTGGATTTTACTTCATTGCTTTAAGACCAAATTTCTGTTTTCACACTGTGATCCAAATAGTCGTTATGTTTGTCTTTTACTTGAATTTTAGACATGATGTTTGTTGTTATCAATCTTTATTGGGGTGGGGTGTACTAATATTGATAGATGACCCCCAAAATCTAGTAAAATTCTAACTCTTAACTAGCTACTTAAAGATACAAAAACAATGCAAAAGAAGAAAACAATTATGGCAGTAATTGGGAGCAGACTAACTGTGAAATTTGTGAATATTTTAGTAAATTCATTTGTGACTTGGCTAAAAAGAGGAAATCCTATGAAAATAAAAGTTATTTCTAAAACTGCTAATCATGTATCTAAAAGTGTATAACATATTACTGATTCTGAAAAAGCTGATTGCTGAACAGCAGCATCATTTAGATAAAATTCCATAAAAATTAGGAAAAAAATTGGATCTGATTTTGACACTAAATGCTCCTTTTGTCAGAGTGACACTGAAACTCTTCTTCATTTGTTTTGGTCAGGCAATTATTATTTTCAACTCCGGAATGATGTTAGTTTATTTATATTGAGGAGGCTGTCTTACAAGATTTTTCAATGAATCCCAAATCTGTTATGTTTGGATGCTTTGCCTGCTTTATAATAAACCTAAGTCTCTTACTATGTAGATTCTATATTCAAATATGTAAACTTTTAAATTGTGAACCTATAGTTGTTTTTAAAAGGATAAAACAGTATTTACTTACAATTACTTACAAATGTTTAAAATGAAAGCACTCTTAACATACAATTTGCACAGATTACAAAATGGACACAAATTTATATATATTTGATTCGCACATTAAAATGTAAAAGTCAGTTTGGAGATGCTATAGTACTGTCCCAGGGACCACTGCTGGCTTCACAACAAATACGTGTGTCAGACCCAAGTGGTTCTCTCTTTATCCCATAGATCAGTGGTTCCCAATCCTGGTCCTGGAGAACCCCCAACACTGCACATTTTTGGTGTCTCTCTTATCTGACACACACATTTGAGGTCTGGGAGTCTTAAGTAACGAGCTGATAAGCTGAATCAGGTGTGTTCGAATAGGGAGACATCTAAAATGTGCAGTGCTGGGGGTTCTCCAGGACCAGGATTTGGAACCACTGCCATAGATGATGCATACAAACATGGGAATCCTGGCAGTCTTGGCCAGATGATGGGATGGAAAACAGCCTGCATTGTACGATGGTAGGCTCATGGTGATGAGAGCTATTAGCCTACCAGCACCTGCCTAAAGCCTTTGTGAAGCTTTAGTGAAAAGCTCTGCGAGGATTTAACATTGAGTGACCTTTCAGTTAACAGCTAAATGAGTCAACAACTGGCATGAAAATACAGTAATAAAATACAGCCTTAGATACAATAATAAAATATTGTAAAAGACGTTTTTGATAATAAAAGTCAGCTTTATTTACACAAAGTTTTCAAAAGCATGTTCAATTAAATTGCTTAAAACAATTTGATGCAATATTAACCAAACTAAATGAATCAGCTGTGGTGTATAAAAATGTTTTTTTTTTTTTTTTTTTTGTAAACAATGCAATGAAAATTTAATAAAACACTGGTTGATAACCCTTATTAATCTTTAAAAATTGCAATAATAATAATTATCATTATTTACACTTTTTTCATAAAAGTTACTGTATAGCAGGTTAGGTTAACCTTCTGGCTGTCTAAAGTGGACAGGAACAGATGAACGGTTTGAGTCTTGTGCATGTTACATCATTGAACGCCAGATTATCTGAAAATAGACAAAGCTTTGTTAAACTGGTAAAGACAGATCCGGAAAAAGGAAAGTATCTCTATAAAAGGAGAACAGAGGTGAAAGACTTGAAGGATTATGTTGTATTATTCCTTTAGATTATCTGTGTGATAAAAGCCACATTTTATTGATAGATTTTTGTAAATTGTTGTTCAGATGCAACACTTACACCACGTCTCTACACAGTTCTCCTTCCTACCAAGATTATTGGGCTCTCCTTTAGCCCAGCCATTATAGCTCCACCGCGTTCCATCCAACCATCGGAACTTTTTTGTCTGTCAAAACAGGAAAGTGACTTACTGGATGGACAGATATGGTGGAGAATAAATGAATAAACAATGTGAAAAAGTGAAACAATGCAAAACAAATCAACATACACGAAGGATTCTCCGTCCTCCAAGCCATGCGCGGGTGCGGCCGCCATTCCGATCCATTAGCCTCCCTATTTCACCAAGAATGTAGCTGCTTGTCACAGAGGCCAGGTGGCCATTATTGCAGATGGACTGACAGTGGAACTAAGGAGAACCATAGTTGTTATAAAGTTAAAAGAAAAATATAGTGTCATTAATGTCAATACATCTTGGTTAACCAGTTATTATTATTATTTTTATTATCTAAATAATATATCAAATATGTTTATTGTTATTATTATCATTATCATATCATATAGTAAATACAATCAAATATACATATATAGACATGATTCTACAGGTTAACGAAATAAAAGATGATTACTGGATTGTGTATTTTTATTATAAATACCATTTCATAAAAATATCTTCTGGACATCAGTTAAGACATATGTTCCTTAATGATGATTAACATTAAATTTGGCTGCCAGAACAATACTGAGCTAAATAGACAAATAAGCATATATGATCATAAATGACATTCATACCTCAGCTTGATGGGCATTGAGGTTTTTTCTGAAGAACTGGTAACATTTGCCCTGTAGGACAACTCCTCCACAAGTCCACCACCCTGTGGACATATCACCACACTACAATCACCATTCCATATCTTACATTACACTTCACACCTGCTTGATAAAGGAAACTTTTCAAACTGACCCTAAACACTGCAGTATTCAGTGCATTTGGCCAAGTATGCTAGTATCAGACCTGTTTTGTACACAGTGGCAAAACTAATATCATCTGAGGTGGCTTACCAATCTGTGTCCTTCGTCTTTCCTTCCCAGGGTCCATTTGTATTTCTGCAATTTCATTTTCATAAGTTTTATTAGTTTCAGACTCTAACTCTTCTACAGCTTCCTCCACTGGTACGATGTTTCTGTCTGTCTGAATGGCAGTAATTTCCGGCTCAAGCTCTAGTTCTGTCTCTGGCATCTCTTCAGTCAGGTAATCTGCCTCTAGCACAGCTTTCTCCAACATCACTTGTGTCTCTTCTGGTACTCTTTGTTCCTCTGTTGTTTCTGGCTCCAGCAGCACTGAATCAGGCTCCACCAGACTTGAATTTGCAACAGCTTCCTCCTCCTGCACCAGAGCACCTGCTTGTGCTTCTGTGTGCTCTACCTTCGGTTCTTTTTCAGTCACTGGCACCTTCACCACTGGATCAGGAAGCTTCTCATCCTGAACTGGTGGACTGGCAAAAGCTACAGAAGCTAATGATCAGAAAGTAATAATGTTAATCAATCTAGAGATCAAATGTAACTATTTACCACTTTTAAAATTTTATTTAACATTTAGCTTGTTAGATATTCACCAAGAATACACCAATAATGACTGCTTCAATAAAGTAGAATATATTTTGTTAAAGATGCATGATTAAAAATATGTAGTTTAAAGTATATCCTCCAAGTTTTTTTTTTTTTTACAAAAAATAAGGATGCACTATTGTACTATTCCATTATTAAAAGACCAAGTTTTTACATAAATAAGCAAGTAAAAAAAATAAAAATAAAAAAACATTTATAACAGTATTTGCAGAAAGCTGCATTAAATGCACAAATAAGAGTATAGAAAATAGGACACAATGTTAAATATTACACTAGCACAATATTAACTGTATGTTTGAATGATATATAACTAACACAGATCATACCTGTTATGGTGATAACCAGCAAGAGGAATTTTCTCATCTTGTCAGAAATCTCCAAAGAATTACTTTCTGCAAGGAGATGATTTGATAATAAAATCAACATCAATCATGTTCATTTTCACCTAATGATGTTTTTATTGAATGTAATTCATAAAAGCCCTCTTCATTTAAAAGGGAACTGGACAAGAAAATGTATTTATATTTACTTAATGTTAGTTAAGTTAAAAATATTATTTAACATCACTGAATCAAGCAAAATACATTATTTACACCAACTGTGTTTAAGGGTTAAATCATTATGAACTGCAGATTATCACCCTTTGTTTTAAACCAACAAACAGATTCACTGCTAGTGTAAGAAATAAAGACAAAAGGAATGTTATTTTTTAGAAATATGAACAGTAGATTGTTATTCTTACCAGTGTTGATCTTGTTGGTATTGAGTCTTCACCTGCGTTTCTCTCAGTGCTGTGAGATCCCATCAGTGCTTCTTATAAAAGACAGTTTTATGGCCTTTGTCTTGTCACATTTCTGAGAGCACATGCTTCACACTTTTAAGACCTCATAATATTTTATTATTGTTTGCTTTTCTTGTTTTGAAGCACTAAATCACGTCAGTCTGAGATACAGGCTACAAAAGTTTGGGAGTTTGGACGTATTTTTTTCTGCTTTTATTTGTTAGGTTGCTTTATATTTATTCGTCCTTTTAAGAAATAATCTTTGATTAGATTGACTTTCAGGTCACATACTGCCTTCGACCTGATGTTACTTTTTGTATGTACTGTATGTTGTGCTAGAGTGACCACATACATCCTCTTTTTACTGGATATGTCCTGGATGGGATTTCTACACTGCCTGCTACAGTACTCACATATGTCTGTGTATTTGCATGCTTTGTTCTCTGTAGGTCGTGTCCTTTTGCACACCATTGGTTGATTGTGTATGAAGCCTCCACACTATGGGTCAAACTACTTTTCAGTCATTATCTTCAAAAAAAAATTAAATAAATATATAATATGCAAAGCCAAACCCCAGAATTTTTAGGCAATTTAGAAATCAAGGCCAGGACTTGTCAAGGAAAAAGAGAGTGTATGGTCACCCTACATATGTGATCTCTCTACACTGTAAAAAAAAAAAAAAAATCCGTATACTGAAAAAAAAAAGTATATTGGCAGCTCATTACACACAGGCACGTGCGGAGGGGGGAAAGGCATCGGAACATTTCCCGACCCGACTGACCTGACCTGATATTTAGATTTTTTATTTGTTTGATAGGGAAAGCTGTGCGCAAACAGAAACACACACATATATGCATATATTCATTTATTAAAAAAAAAAAAAAAACTCCCCAAAAGGGCACATTCTCTCTAGGATGTCTATGTGTGCACGTGCCTGAATAGAATGAACAAAATAACTAAAGCATATCACCACAGAACTTTCCCAGTTATAAGTTAATGACTTACAAGAGTATTTTCCCTTGAAATGAAATCATCTTGGACTCTCTTAAAGGGTTACTCCACCGCAAAATGAAAATGTTTTCATTAATCACTTATCCCCATGTCGTTCCAAACCCATAAAAGCTTTGTTCGTCTTCGGAACACAGTTTAAGATATTTTGGATGAAAACCGGTATGCTTGAGACTGTCCCATAGACTGCCAAATAAATAACAGTGTCAAGGTCCAGGAAAGTATGAAAAGCATCGTCAGAAGAGTCCATCTGCCATCAGTGATTCAACCGTAACGTTATGAAGGACCTGAGATCCTTAAATGCAGCTTGTGTGCGTTTTGCTTCAAGAAAGCAACCATATATTTGTGTTGTGTTTTACTTTCTTTCTTATATATTAAATTATTCTTCATTCATTTATAATACTCATTATAGTCAATTATATACACATTTCATTGATTAATTTATTGATTAGTCATTTATATTATATTATTATTGTTTTTTATAATATATTTCCATTGTTGGTTAGTCTTATGACTGTGTGGTTTCGAGGGCTGTTTGTCTTCATGGATACGAGATACGACGGAATGTGGATTTATGGGATGTTGTTATGAATCAGTTTTGGTATAACAGAACATGTTGAATTTGTGCTAGTCAGATGAAGTCTGAGCATTGAAACAAGCAATTAAAGACTATTCAATAAACTCTACTCCTTTATTTTATCATCATTTTGTCTCCTGCTTCTGCACTTCTCTTTTTCCTCATTCGGCTTCCTGATAGAAGACTGTTAATACAGTTTTGGGTATTTTTGGGTACTAGACAAGACTTCCTGTTAACAGGTTTTGGGTAGTAGACTACTTTGTTGACAAGTTGTTACCAGACAAAACAGATATTTTCTGATGGGATCTGGCATCTGGGGCTGGATCTTTAATTATCTGACATGGAGGCATGATTTAACAGTTTTCTTTGTTGTTTCCTGTTCTTGTGATAAAATTAGTAAATACTAAAGAAGACTGTGGTCTCTTTTCACACAATGGTGAACTGATTATTTTGTAGACATATGTTGAAAAATGAAACAACGTGACACAATTGGTCAATTACACAATTGGTGTAATCTTTGTTGACCAGCTGACCTCACTGAAAAGACTGCTCAATCTTGCAGGTTTGCACTGCACAACATCAGAAAGATCAGGCCCTTTCTAATGGAGCATGCTGCACAACTTCTTGTCCAGGCCCTTGCAATGCTCTTCTGGCTGGACTTCTACAAATGATTCAGAATGCAGCAGCACGACAATGAGCCCATGTTACAACTCTCTTTATCTGCTTGCACTGGCTACCGGTTGCGGCTTGCATCAAGTTCAAGACATTGATGTTTGCATACAGAACAGCCACAGGCTCAGCACCCACCTACTACCACTCACGACTACGAATCTACATCCCCTCCAGAAGTCTGAGATCCGCTATTGAGTGATGCCTCGTGGTACCTTCACTGAGAGGCACAAAATCACTTTCCAGAACATTCTCGTTCACCATTCCTGGCTGGTGGAATGATCTTCCCACCCCTATCAGGAATGCTGAATCCCTGAGAATTTTCAAGCGACGGCTGAAAACTCATCTCTTTCGATGCTACTTGAATTTATCCTAAATTTAAAAAAATAAAATAATAACTTTGTCTTACTCTTTATTTATTCCTTCCCTTTCTAGCTTGTACTTATTTGAACAAATGCCTGAAACTTGGTATTACGAGCACTTCCTGTGTTTGTTTGCCTCTTTATGATGAATCACTTTATGTATTGTAATTGTAAGTCGCTTTGGATAAAAGCGTCTACAAAAAAACTAAATGCAAATGTTCATATGAAACATAAAACCTAAAGAGGAAATGCAGTAAAACTACATTATATCTCTACATATAACTGCACAAGTAAATATTCTTTTCAGAATTATGTAAAAAACAACATTATTATGCCAAACACTTCCTTGAAATAGTAACTCATGAAACATAAAACAAGTTGCATGAGCTCACGTTTACAATTAAATTACCACTGTAAACACAGATAAGCAGGCATGTGCAGACATCAAAGTGGCCTTGAGCACCCGCCCTTTTTCTTCCTCTAGAGAGTTTTTTTTTTTTTTTTTTTTTTTTTTTTTTTTGTATAATTGAATATATGTAGCTATATATGTGTGCATGTGTTTTTCTGTTTGGCCACAGCTTTCCCTGTCAAAAAAATAAGAAAATCTAAATATCAGGTTTGGTCAGGAAATGTTAAGACTCTGTCAAGTTCCGATGTACGGAGCCCAGGAAGTCACCTGTAGGAAAAAAAGAAAAAAAAATCTGTGGCGACGGTTTTGCAATCCGTCTCCTCAGTTTATAAACTCACAAATTCTTAAACTGTTCCCTCAGTTTAAAGTCCCCATGAAAACAAAATGTAAGTTTTTTAGCCTTTAGTATTAATATGTTAGCCTTAAGGTTATGAATAAGCTGGTGTGTTCCAAAACAATGACAAAATTTGCATTTAAGAGATATAAGCACTCAAAACTTAGAGTCTCTCACTTCCGCTAAAATCAATCACGAATTTTCATGACATCACATCGCACTTCATCTTCTCATCAAATCTTCTGTCCAGTCAAATGCTCTCTAGAATCTGAAGCGCCCGCCCCCTACACTATAAATAGTTGGTGAAGCCGCGGCTGTAATAGGTCACTTGTTTACAGAATTAGTATTTTCTGTACAGTGAATGGCACATAGTGCATTATATAGGGGACAGGGAACGATTCAGACAGTGTAAATATGCTTTCCATCGAGGAAAAAGAAGTCTGGTTTCGCACTGTGTCACGCTAACCACCGCACCGCACACACTCTGCTTCGGTGCAGAGGCACGATAGCATGGAGCGGATCACATGTGTGTGTCGGCACAGACCACAAAACGTATTGGACCTATTTGAATTCTACACAGAGTGCTATATTTTATAGCAATATGGATATGATTGTGGCTGTCATACCCTGTCAAATGTGGCTTTACGGTGCTCAACGGCTCTGAAAGGTCAGGCCAACTGTAGTAAAAAATTAACGCTATTGGTTATTTAAAAAAGGGGCGGGGCTGCTTGATATTTCCCGCCCTGTCTTCCTGTTTCAGTTAAAATTACATCAACACATAGAATAACACTGTGTATTTCAAAGCATTTCAGGGGACCTTTAACAAATCATGGCCACGGATCAGGCACGTGTACACAAACATTAAAGGGGGCTTGAGCACTTGCCCTTTTTCTTCCTTGAGAGAAAGTGCCCTTTTTTCTGGGGAGGTTTTTTTTTTTTTTTTTAGAAATGAATATATCTATATATGTATGTGTGTGTCCTCGGCCAGTAGCAGCTAGTTTTTATCAGTCAAAATGTTTACCTGCATCTTAAGAACTTGATCTTGACCCTTAGAGTTTGCTTTAATTGTTGGAACCCAACAGTCAAGTTGATTCAGTAATGAATAATTAACGATGGGCCATTGAATTATTAGAAAATAATCCACAGTGGTGATGCGGCAACAATGGTGTGCATTATTTTCTAATAATTCAATGGCCTGGAGTCAGTTATTACACTTATAAGCCTGAAATACACAACACAACCTTTGCCCAGATTTTCTGCTGATTTGTAGTGGACTTCACAGGGTACTCCACCATCTTGAGTGAGATTCCAATCTGAAGGGAGCGAACATGTTCAGTTTGAAGGGCACTGCAAATGGCATAGGGATTAAGGGAACATCAATACATCACTTTACAGGAAGTGAAGGCAAAATCACCCAACTGTCATTGCGCAGCGACACATCAACAGTTAGAACTAACGATGGAGCAGAGCTGTTGAAAGTGTTTTTTAAAGGAGAGGTTGCAATAGGCAAAGTCAACACTGTTAGCTTTTGGGATTGACAAACGCATTTACTTACAGGTGTAAGTCTTGAAATGTCTCGCTCACACAGCAGCTGTCTGAATAAATGTGCAATGGGAGTCAAGTAATCCTTACCAGTAACCATAGCTACAGTAACCAAAGTAAAATCAAAGTAAAATTTTACTTTGGTAAAATCAGAGGCGGCCAAAGTTTTCATTTTTCTAATGTGTCTCCTAGCAACAAGGCGTACATTTCTGCCTGAGTTTGTTGTGCTCAGAACAACTTAAAAGTCTGGTAGTTAGTATTAACCTGATGTTAATAAGTACTAGTTAATACTACTTAAGGCTGTATGTAAAAGGTGTATCTTTCTGGCCTCAGAAAGCCAATCCAATCCAAAGATTGTTTCTCAAACTATAGAACTAATAAAAACAAAGCAACCTTACAAATAAAATGTAGAAAAAAAATACATCCAAACTCCCAAACTTTTGTAAATATCAGACTGACGTGATTTGGTACTCTGAACATAAGCATGTTTTCAAGAGAAGCAAACAATAATAAAATATGATGAGGTCTTAAAAGTGAAACATGTGCACGCAGAAACGTGACAAGATAAAGCCCATAAACTGTCTTTAATAAGAAGCACTGATTAGATCTCACAGCACTGAGAGAAACGCAGGTGAAGACTCAATACCAACAAGATTAAAACTGGTGAGAATAACAATCTACTGTTCATATTTCTAAAAAATAACATTCCTTTTGTCTTTATTTATCATAATGATTTAACCCTTAAATGCAGTTGGTGTAAATAATATATTTTGCTTGATTCAGTGATGTTAAAAAATATTTGTAACTTAACTAACATTAAGTAAATATAAATAACATTTTCTTTCAGAGTTGTCCAGTTCCCTTTTAAATGAAGAGGGCTTTTATGAATCACAGTCAATAAAAATGTCATTAAGTGAAAATTAACGTAATTGATTGATGTTGATTTTATTATCAAATCATCTCCTTGCAGAAAGTAAAGTAATTCTTTGGAGATTTTTGACAAGATGAGAAAATTCCTCTTGCTGGTTCTCACCATAACAGGTATGATCTGTGCTCTAGTTATATATCATTCAAACATACAGTTAATATTAACTGTGTTAGTTTAATATGTGTCCAATTTTCTATACTCTTGTTTGTGCATTTTGTGCTGCTTTCCGTTAACACTGTTATAGGTGTTTTTATTTTTAATTGCTTATTTATGTAAAAACTTGGTCTTTTAGGAGTCAAATAGTGCATCCTTTTTTTTAAAACTTGGAGAGTATACTTTGAACTATATATATTTTAAATCATGCATTTAACAAAATATATTCTACTTTTTTGAAGTAGTCATTATTGGTAAAAGCTTACAATATCTAACAAGTTCAATGTTAAATAAAATCTTAAAAGTGGTAAATAATTAAATTTAATCTCTAGAATGATTAACATTATTATTTTCTGATCATTAGCTTCTGTAGCTTTTGCCAATCCACCAGTTCAGGATGAGAAGCCTCCTGATCCAGTGGTGAAGGTGCCAGTGGCTGAAAACGAACCGAAGGTAGAGCACACAGAAGCACAAGCAGGTGCTCTGGTGCAGGAGGAGGAAGCTGTTGCAAATTCAAGTCTGGTGGAGCCTGATTCAGTGCTGCTGGAGCCAGAAACAACAGAGGAACAAAGAGTACCAGAAGAGACACAAGTGATGTTGGAGAAAGCTGTGCTAGAGGCAGATTACCTGACTGAAGAGATGCCAGAGACAGAACTAGAGCTTGAGCTGGAAATTACTGCCATTCAGACAGACAGAAACATCGTACCAGTGGAGGAAGCTGTAGAAGAGTTAGAGTCTGAAACTAATACAGAAGTGGAAGATGAAAAAGAAGAAAATGTAGTAGAGGAGGAGCCTACACTTGAGGCTGACTATATAACAGCTGAAGATCCAGAAATACAAATGGACCCTGAGAGGGAAAGACGAAGGACACAGATTGGTAAGCCACCTCAGATGATATTAGTTTTGCCACTGTGTACAAAACAGGTCTGATACTAGCATAATTGTCCAAATGCACTGAATACTGCAGTGTTTAGGGTCAGTTTGAAAAGTTTCCTTTATCAAGCAGGTGTGAAGTGTAATGTAAGATATGGAATGGTGATTGTAGTGTGGTGATATGTCCACAGGGTGGTGGACTTGTGGAGGAGTTGTCCTACAGGGCAAATGTTACCAGTTCTTCAGAAAAAACCTCAATGCCTATCAAGCTGAGGTATGAATGTCATATAAAACATAACAGTATGTTTTAATATATTTACTATATTATTTACATAATAATAATAACTGGTTAACTAATGATTTATTGACTTATTAATGACACTATACTGTATTTCTCCTTTCTTTTCACTTTATAACAACTATGGTTCTCCTTAGTTCCACTGTCAGTCCATCTGCAATAATGGCCACCTGGCCTCTGTGACAAGCAGCTACATTCTTGGTGAAATAGGGAGGCTAATGGATCGGAATGGCGGCCGCACCCGCACATGGCTTGGAGGATGGAGAATCTTTAATGTATGTTCATTTGTTTTGCAGTGTTTCACTTTTTTGCATGATTTATTCATTTCCCCACCATTTCTGTGCCTCTAGTAAGTCACTTTACTGTTTTGACAGACACGTAATTTCATATGGTTGGATGGAATGCCATGGAGCTATAATGGCTGGGCTAAAGGAGAGCCCAATAATGCTGGTGGGCAGGAGAACTGTGTAGAGACGTGGTGTAAGTGTTGCTTCTGAACAACAATTTACAAAAAATTGCATTCATCACAGATAATCTAAAGGAATAATATATAATCCTTTAACTCTTTCACCGCTTTCCTCTTTTTCCGGATCTGTCTTTACCAGTTTAACAAAGCTTTGTCTATTTTCAGATAATCTGGCGTTCAATGATGTACCATGCACAATACCCAGTCCGTTCATCTGTTCCTGTCCACTTTAGACAGCCAGAAGGTTAACCTAACCTGCTATACAGTAACTTTTATGAAATAAGTGTAAATGATAATTATTATTGCAATTTTTAAAGATTAATTTATAAGAGTTGTCAACTGATGTTTAATTAAATTTGTCTTGCATTTTTACAAAAAAAAAAAAAGAAGAAGAAACATGTTTATATACCACAACTGTTTCATTTAGTTTGGTTAGTATAGCATTCAATTGTTGTAAGCAATTTATTTGTTTACTAGCTAAAACCATCATTTTGAACACTTCTACTTTATGCTTAAATTAAGCATAAAGCATGTAAAATCATATACAATAAAAGTGACTTTTGTTATATTTTATTATTAAAGGTGCTGTAAGATTTTGACTCTACTAAAGCATAAAAATACCATAATATGTTTGCAGATATTTAAGAAACATGCTAAGTTAACATACTTGTTTATCTGAAAAACAATGCTACAGTCAGTTATTCTCCTTTGAAAATATGCGTTCCAGGCCGGAATGTTGACCTTTGTTTTGGTTTGTGAAACTGCCCAATGCCAGTTTACCCAATTGTATTTCGGCATCCCGGGTTGCCAGTTGGTGGAAAACTCAGTATTTCATTTCATTCATCGCCAAGTGTGCTCGTTCCTGTTTGTGTCATCAATTTGGCAACCTGGGAGTGTGTCAAGTCTGAGGAGGAGGGGCCGGGTGAAAAAAACCCTCTCCAATATTTTGAATTTGGACTGCAATACCTAGTTCAACCACTCAGTGCCAATCCTGCATACAGCACCTTTAAGGCTGTAATTTTCATGCCAATTGTTGACTCATTTAGCTGTTAACTGAAAGGTCACTCAATGTTCCTCACAGAGCTTTTCACTAAAGCTTCACAAAGGCTTTAGGCAGGCGCTGGTACGCTAATAGCTCTCATCACCATGAGCCTACCATGCAGGCTGTTTTCCATCCCATCATCTGGCCAGGACTGCCAGGATTCCCATGTTTCTATGCATCAACAATGGGATAAAGAGAGAGCCACTTGGTCTGACACACAGGCATTTGTTGTGAAGCCAGCAATGGTCCCTGGGACAGTCATAAAAATTAACTTTAGTGCAAGAGGTTTTAAAGATAAAGTGTGTCATGTTTGTGCTACTAGCATCACCAAACATACTTTTACATTTAAAAAGAAAATAAAACATTTGCAAGTCTATTCTGATTCCTGGACTCAAGAGTATAGAGACCAGATCTGTTAAATTCCCATAGATAGTACTACAGAGCCACAGTGTTTACATGTTTCTCAGAAATCCAACAACGAATGCCTTACTTCTAAGATAAATATTAACACTTCTAACAAAAAAATGGTACACATCACCATTAAAAATGAACTTTAGTACAGATATAATAGTCCTTTCTAGAGATCAAACTTCTGATTTTGGAAAAATTAGTCTTTTTTTGAGCGTTTTGGTCTTAATGGTCATACCACGGATGCTGAGAATCAGTTGCTCAGAGAATCTTTAAAGCCAAAGATTTTCCAGAAAGGTTCATATAGATACTATTATCAGAATATCTAAAGATTAACACCCCCTCTCTCACTTTGTCTGACACACACTGTAATATATGGGGCTGAAGCTTACTTTGGCATGCACAACACATTGTTCTCCATGGCTGAGTCAGTTTTCCATTTTACCTCAGCAGCTGTGTTTTCACTACTAAGTGTCAGTGAAGGATTTGCAGGAACTAAACCACAGCCACTCCAGCCATTTCAGTCACAAATTAATACTTGTCATCTCCCTGGCCTCTTGTTTAACTTTAGAACCAAAAATGTGCATGTGTATGAAACCAAATTTTGCACTAACAATGAGAATTCCACCTAATTCCACCTTAGTAAAGTTTTTGTATTTGCTTCAGATGGTACAGATGTTTCAAGCTTGATACAACAATGCTAGTTAACCATTTGATAGTATCGCTCAGCCATGTTTCAGCAGTATCACTGTTCACAGAAGTATTATAGAGCTGAATGTGATACAGCAAGGTCGGTGTTTACAGCTTCAGCGGGAGTGTTAATCAGATGTTATGCTCTCATCCCAGGTGTCTGATTAAACGTGGCCTAAGACTGAGAGACATGATAATCTCATAGTGTAAAATTTGTTTACCATGCAAGGGGACTAGGGAATACTCTTTATTCACCTTATATATTATTATATATATATACTATGTACTTATATACTATTCTATCCCATTTTTAAAAAAAAATATATATTTTATTTTTTTTTACAAATTGTAGATTCCAAAAAGAAAAAGTGCTCTTGATGCAGTTATTTAACCGGGGGAAAAAATGGAATGTTGGACACTCCAAGCACTTAGCTCTGATGCTGGATGACAAAATAACCTTCTAAAATTATAGGTGCATAGTATTGTATAAGCATAGTGTATTGTACGTCATTTGGAAAACAACTATAGATTCCCTAAGTGTGCTGTTATACTCATGCACATGATCAACTGGCATTTCACATAAGTTTAAAGGGTTAAATAGATGCATAATAATTATTAAATTAAATGCTAAACTCTTTGGTGGCCTTGATTATTAAAAAAGGGATAAATAATTAAAATTATTTTGTGATTCAAAACAGCAAATTTCACCAAAAGACGAGGAATTTGTAATACTTCAGTGATCACTGAAATTAGATATCAAAGGTAAAAAAAATTCAAGGCAATTATATTACATTTTAAAGTACTCATATACTCATAAAATATAGTTAGTTTTTCAGTGATTAAATGATTAAATAATGTTCACAACATGGCACCGAATTTACTTATAATTAATATAATTCTCTCACATTCTTTTTTTCCTTTCTAAAAAAGAAAGAAAGAACGAAAGAAAAAAGCATATTGCTTATGAGAGATCTGTTTTAGTAAGTTTTATTAGGCTTTTTTCTGTTTGTAACCATAAACACAGCATTTATTAAGCATGATTTATTCAGATTATTATTAAAGTATTAGTTCACTCCTGAAAAAAAAAATGTCCTGATACTTTACTCACGCCCATGTCACCCAGGATGTTAATGTCTTTTTTTTTGTTCAGTCGAAAAGAAATTAAGGTTTCTGAGGAAATCATTCCAGGATTTTTCTCTAGTGTACTTCAATGGGGACCAATGGGTTGAAGGTCCAAATTGCATATTCAATGCAGCTTTAAGGGCTCTACACAATCCCGGCAGAGGAATTAGGGTCTCATCTAGGGAAACAATCAATCATTTAAAAAAAAATAAAAAATAAAAAAATTGTATACCTTTTAGCCAGTCTTTGCATGTTCGCTTTGTAAACACTGGGTTGCTACCTCACGCATGACCTTTCTAACTGGACTGCATAATGTGTGAAGTCGTGGACGCAGAGCTAGTGCAAGATGAGCATTGTGGTTAAAAAGTTTAGAATTTTTATTTATTTATTTTTTTAAGAAAACGACCAGTTGTTTTGCTAGACCCTTATTCCTCAGCTGCACTCTAAAAATGCTGGGTTAAAAATAATAAGCCTGGTTAAATATTGGACAGAACACATGCTGGGTTATTTTGACCCAGCAGGGGGCTGTTTCATAAAACAAATTTACCAAACAAGCCAGGCTTATTTCAGTTATTCCGACTTATTTTGAACCAAATCAACTGACAATAAGTCAGACTAACTGAAATAAATTTTGCTTATCTGGCTTATTTGGTAAATTTGTTTTATGAAACACCCCTGGTTGGGTTAAATGTTTTTACCAAACATGCTGGGTTAAGTCAACTATTGTTTAAAAATTATTATATTAAAATGGACTGGAAATTAAAAAAAAAAAAACTGAATTACTAGAGACAACAGCAACAATCAAAAGATGAACGTATTACCCTTATGAAAAGAAGTATGCTTTTAGTTTACTTTTTATGTACTTCTCAGAAATGGGCTTTATGTACTCCTCAGAAATATACTTAAAATGACATTTAAGTATACATGACTTATACTTACAAAAAGTCTAAATATATTTGAGCTATACTTGTGCTCCTAGAATCCGTGTTTTCATTATTATGTGGTAGAGGGTGCTAGTACACATCTTCTGTACAGAATTTCCTAAAAAAAAAAACACAAGTGAAGAAGAAAAAGAAACAACAGATAAAAAACACATGTGATCTAACACGATCATCTGACATGAAACAGTATCAAAACTGTAATGGTATGGAATAATATGTTGACCGATGAAGAGGTAATAATTACAGTCAAGCTTTGGGCTGTTGATCGACTCCATCTACGTTTTGATTAACATTCTGAATCCAATTCATAGTCTTTTTTCAGCTTTTTGTTCAAAATGTTATTTCTTTAATTTTTATGAAACTTACCCACATTAAAGTGTTTAAAAAAAGAATGCATGAAGCAAGATTAAAATGTTTTTGTTTACAAGCAGATACCCTGTTCTTTCTTTGGATGTTTTTTTATGTTCAGATATTCATATAACAAAATATATACAAATTAAAACCTACATAGGGACATAGTAGTACTATACCTAAAGTATGATGTAAAGTTCACTTAAAGAAAACTTATGAGTATACTTGCAGTATAAAACTACTAAACTAGTGAGACTATACTTCAAAGTGTACAAAGTATTTAACTAGTAAACTATCAGTATACCTGTAAGTTCACTTTTAATATTATTGCAGTACAAACTACAAACATAGAGGTAAACTAGCTGTGTACTCATAGATTGCTACTGTTATACTTAAAGTATACTTAAAAGTATACTTTTATATACTAAAAAGTGGGCCGATTTAGTCCCAAGGAGGATTGAAACAGTACACTTACAAGTATACTACTAGAACACTGATATTTGTATACTTGCTACATAAAATGTACTTAAAAATATACTTGAACTTTACTTAAGTATACTTAATAAAATGAACTTGAGGTATACTACTTTTTGGTAAGGGTAAGCAAGGACACATGGACAAAATACAAAACAAATTGAATTTATTTGGGTGAATACAGCTTTACAATATTACTATGTTTAACAAGCATTTTAGACAAAAAAATGTGACATTTAAAAGTAGTATTTTAATTAAAGTGTATGCAACCATTCACTGTAATCACTTTTTACAGTAATAGTGCTAATTCTCATGCCGGTGTGTCACACACATAAGGACATCTCGTCCTTATGTTGCATTGCAAAAAAAGAATACAATTTACAGCACAGTAAAGACTTTATAAATTAAATCAAATGTATACAAACCTTTATATCACTGAAGAAGTGCACCAAATCGGCGGCGGCCCTGTGAACTGCTCTCTCCTGTAGAGGACTCAATAAGCCTACGCACTAACTGTAACTGAGCAGCTGGGATGTTTAACTGGAGACAAGCTCAGCCAAGCAGTTGGGTAGAAAAAAAATGCACAGCTTTAAAAATTACCCAGCAACTTAGTTAAAGAAAAACTACCCAGCACCTGGGTGAAAATATTAAAAACAACCCAATAGAATGACCCAACAAGCTAGAATTCTATTTTATTTTTTTATTTATTTTTTTTGCTTGGTGGGTGGGTGGGTTAAAAAAAAAATAACCCAGCATTTTTTTGTGTGGGATTGTGTAGAGCCCTTTGAAGCTGCAATTTGGACCTTTAGTCAGTTGGTCCCCACTAAAGTCCACTACATGAAGAAAAATCCTGGAATGTTTTCCTTTCTTTTCAACTGATGAAAGAAAGACATGAAAATCTTGGATGACATAGGAGTAGGGAAGTAAATTATTAAGAAATTCTAAAACTGAAGTGAGCAACACTCATTGTGAACACTGTGTCATATTGATGTTGTAGTTGAACTCATTTTATAATCAATTTTATAAATTTTAGGCACGGGCAACCATTGGTAAAATCACTCTCAAAAGCCTCTGCTTTAGTATTTCAGTCTTGCCAGACATCATGTTTTCTATGTCTGTCCAGTCTCAGGTTATTTTTGATGTCTGATTCCATCCCAGCTATTAAAACTGACCGTTAGGTCATCCTACACTTGCAGTAAAATGTTTGTCATCCTTCATTTACCATCTGTGCTCACACAGGTTATTGGACCCCAGTTGCAGCTTCCAAGATCCCAGAGGCCACAGTATATCTGCCAGAGCCGTGCCCAGGCTGTGAGTAAAGGGATATGCCTTCATGTACATCGTAAGATATTAAAAAACTGACTCCTGGTGAAGTCAACATGTGCACATACATAAATACCTACAGCCATCTTTTCCCCACCCATTCTTAGTCTAAATCTCTGTCTGTTTTCCACAAACTCAAAAACACGGGAACCAGTAAGAGGGATCAGTGTGGAATTAAGTAGCTTTGACACTGTATGCAACTCTCTCTCTCTCATAACTAACTGCACATTTAGCTCAGTTCTTCCATGGGAGGAGTAGAGAGATGCTCCTTTATAAAAGTCAGTTTGCCCTGAGGATGTCAACTTTAAAGTCGCAGGTCTGTTTCTGTGTTTCTATATGTTTGTGAGAGTGTGTGATTTCCTTTTTATTGTTTTGTTACTGAAACTAGTTTAAATTCAAATTAATTTTGCATGGAATTTTGCTTGCTTTTATGTGCTACCTAAATTCAATAACTACTGGGGGAAATGCATGTAAGAAGATGTTGCTAGAAAATGGTTTTATTGAGAATTCAAAATTAAATCTTCCAATATGATAGCTGTACTGAATGTGAAGACATCTGGGCTTGTTTCCATAATGGAGATCGAAGGAAGGCCAGGTCTAAATGTGCAGAAAAAAGGAATCGTGAAGCAGCCTGACCCTGTCAAACCACCACCAAACAACACAGAAGGTAAATAAGTAGAAGAATGAGATATGGGAGCAATATGACAGTGGGCTCCAAAAAACAATGCAACATATTTGAATTTTGTTTATTTCCAGAATGGTGTAATAGTGAACTAACTAACTATTGAAACCCCTTTTACTTCTTTAGATAAAAATACAGGCAAAATAGTTGAGTACCTGAAATTGCCCATATATGACAAAATACTTAAGATTTGATTAGACTCTACCTCAAAGACTTGGGACAACCTGATCTCATGAGAAAACAATTTTACAAATTGGCAGTTTAGTATGAATTTGAATGATGTGGTGTGATTCGTATGGAAATGTATGATTTAAAAAAAAAAAAAACATAAGCATGAAGTGCCAACCCCTAAACCTATACTGTCAATGGGCATAAGCAGATTGTACAAAAATGTATGAGATAACACAAATTTATAATATTTAGCCACAATTTCGACAAAACATTAAATAGTTTCAAATTGACACGAAAGTGTGTTGGACTTGTGAACAATTAAATTTATGTGCATTTCATGACCCAAAAATAGTGTTTCTTCTTCATTTTATTCAGAATTTATGCTTTATTTTTTTTTAATCCCAGAGTATGAAACTTTTGGATCCCACTGTATTTAGGTGTATGTGCATGCAGGTGTTCAGATCAGTAAATACACTGATTGAATGGCAATGACATATTTTACTGGTGCTCTTTTCAGAGGATATGGACTGTAAAGACATGAAGAAGGAGGCACTGAGCAGGCGCAGTGCCTGGCAGCCCACTGTCTTCTATTCGCTTGGCAACGAGACCTTTTCCTTCACCGGGCAGGAGATCAACATCCGAGAGTCACTCGACTCTTTTGGCGCCGTCATCTGGCCAGGCGTGAGAATAGATATTATATAGGACTCTTACCACTGCGCTTAAACGAGGCTTATCATCGTTCTAAACTCCGCTTTTAACTCCTGGTTTAGAAGCCCATCACCGCTTTTTACCTGGGGTTATTAAAAAACTCCGCCACGGAATAGGGTTTGCGTTAACCCAGCATTGCGGTGCCAAACCTGTGGCCTACAGTGTGATTCCATGTTGTATGTTACGATTCGGTGTTAGAACGTTACGGCTAGATGCTTAGCAACAGACGCCCAATGGCGCCTCATATTCACCTGCTTTGCCTTTTTGGACAGTCACAGAAAATCCGCGTGTTGTATATAAAGGGACAGTAGTTCCAACGTTTAAGGGGAAAATTATGACATAAAATAGTCCACCTTAACTTTACACGGTTATATATATATATATATATAAACCGTTTAACGTTCTTATTTGCATATTTTCTAGAGTCTTGGACGAACACAACGCGCGACCTGTTTATGTAAATGTTAAAATTGCATCCTCAGGTTATTGCCGACTGTATTGTCGAGTTTTTACTGAATGGTCTTTTCATACTATATATATATATATATATATATATATATATATATATATATATATATATATATATATATATATTGTATTTTTAGGGGATTTAAAGGGATACTCCACCCCAAAATTTAAATTTTATCATTCATTCGTCTTCGGAACACAATTTAAGATATTTTGGAAGAAAACCGGGAGGCCTGTGACTGTCCCATAGACTGCCAAGTAAATAACAGTCCAGAAAAGTATGAAAGACATTGTCAGAATAGTCCATCTGCCATCAGCGTTTCAACCGTAATGTTATATAGTGACAAGAATACTTTTTGTAAATGAAGAAAACAAAAAATAACGACTTAATTCCTTTGTCAGCAGTCTCCTCTGTGTCTCTCCATATCACCGTATGCTGCGCACGCTCTTCTGTGTCATCCACGCCACAAGGATGTGCTGTTTTCTTTCAGATCAAAGCTAAATACACAGAAGCAGCGCAACCTTGTGGCACGGCTGATACAGAAAAGCATATGCAGCATACGGTGATATGGAGAGACACAGAGGAGACTGCTGAAAAAGAAATTGTTGAATAAAGTCGTTATTTTTAGTTTTCTTCATTTACAAAAAGTATTCTCGTCGCTTCATAACGTTACGGTTAAACCACTGATGGCAGATGGACTATTCTGACAATGTCATTCATACTTTTCTGGACCTTTACTGTTATTTATTTGGCAATCTATGGCGACAGTCACATGCCTTCCATTTTTTTCCCCAAAATATCTTAAATTGTATTCCGAAGACGAACAAGGCTTTTACAGGGGTTTAGAATGACATGGGGGTAAGTGATTAATGACAAAATGCTCATTTTGGGGTGGAGTATCCCTTTAATGGTACTAAATTATATTTATGCATTAGTTATAACCCATTTTGTTATGTGTTAACTTTTTATCTCAAAAGATTTAAAAATTAAATTTCACACTTAAACTGTTGTAAATATTGAATGCTTTGGAGCACACACTTAGATTTTTTTAAAGGTCTGTTTTTAAAGAGAGATGCGGGGTTTTGACTAAAGTGAAAAAGAAAAAAAAGAAATTAAAGTGGAATTTAAAAAGTTATAGAAGTTTAGGATTATTGTTTTGAAAAATCCATAAAAACACTTTAAATTATGAAGTATGTATTTTAAAACAACAAAACATGTTTTACTCTAAAACTCTGAAGGTAAAAAAGACAAATTTTGTGTTCAAAATTTGAGGTTGATCTCAAAACATAAGCTTTCAATAAGATTTTGTTTGGATGCAGTACCAAACATTTCACTAGATGAAATTTGTTTCCAATGCAGTAATTTTTCAGCACAATTTAACCTTTTTCGTTTCATGTCCATGACGTTTTTTTGTCTTCATATACCAAGTTTCATACCATTATGATTATATATATATATATACACACACAGTTGTGGCCAAAAATATTGGCCCCCTTGGTAAATATGATCAAAAAATGCTGTGAAAATTAATTTGCATTGTTAATCCTTTTGGTCTTTTATTAAAAAAATTCACAAAAATGTATCCTTTCATTGGATAATAAGAAATTTAAAATGGGGGAAATATCATTATGAAATAAATGTTTTTGCTCTAATACACATTGGCCACAATTAATGGCCCCCTTTTATTCAATACTTTTTGAAACCTCCATTTGCCAGTATAACAGGTCTAAATTTTCTCCTATAATGCCTGATGAGGTTAGAGAACACCTGACAAGAGATCAGAGACCATTCCTTCATCCAGGATCACTCCAGACCCTTCAGATTCCCAGCTCCATGTTGGTGCTTCTCCTCTTCAGTTAACTCCTCTCATTTTCCGTAGGGTTCAGGTCAGAGGACTGGAATGGCTATAGCAGAAGCTTGGTTTTGAGCTCAGTGACCCATTTCTGTGTTGTTTTTGAGGTTTGTGTTTGGATTATTGTACGGTTGGAAGATCCAAACATGGACCATTATAAGATTTCTAACAGAGTTAGTCACTTACTGATTTTTTATCTGTTGGTATTAGATAGAATCCATGATGCCATGTATGTAAACAAGATGTCCAGGACCTCCAGCAGAAATATAGGTCCACAACATCAAAAATACAGCAGTATATTTCATTGTACACATGGGGTACTTTTTTCTCTGTGTTCACCAAACCCATCTTGAGTGTTTGCTGCTAAAAAGCTATTTTTTTAGTTTCACCTGATTATAGAATCCATTCCCATGTAAAGTTCCAGTCATGGCTGATAACTGAATATGCTTTAGTTTGTTTTTGAATGAGCTAGGGGAAATTTTCTTGTAACCCTCCCAAACAACATGTGTTGATGTAGGTTCTGTTTGACAATTTTTGTAAAGGTTTTCTGAACCAGAGACTCAACTATTTTCTGCAATTCTCCAGCTGTGACCCTTGGAGATTTTTTAGCTACTCAAACTCTCCTTCTCACCGCACATTAGGATGATATAGACACACGTCCTCTTCCAGGCAGTTTTGTAACATTTTCTGTTGGTTGGAAGTTCTTAATTATTGCCCTGATGGAAATGGGAATTTTCACTGCTCTTGCTCTTTTCTTAAAGCCACTTCACCAATTTGTGAAGCTCAATTATCTTTTGCTGCACATCAGGAATATATTCTTTGGTTTTTCTCATTGTGATGAATGATTAAGGAAATTTGGGCTTTGTTTTTCCTCCTCTTTATATTTCTGTGAAACAGGAAGCCAGAGCTGGATGATTTCATGTTTATAATCATGCTGAAGTGCTCAAAATTGTGAATATGAATGGGAATATACTTCAGAGATATTTTACTCCTTAGAATTTATAGGGGTGCCAATAATTGTGACCAATGAGTATTTGAGAAAAACATTCATTTCATAATGATGTTTCCCCTCCGTTTTAAATTCTTATTATCCAATGAAAGGATACATTTTTGTGATTTTTTTTAAATTAAAGACCAAAAGGATTAACAATGCAGATGAATTTTCACAGCCTTTTTTGATCATATTTACCAAGGGGGCCAATATTTTTGGCCACGACTGTATATACGACTGTATATATATATATATATATATATACCTGTGTGTGTGTATGCATGCACACAGGCTGTGGCTCTCTGTCAGTATTTGGAAAAGAACCGGGAACAGTTCGATCTGCTGGATAAAGCAGTGCTGGAACTTGGAGCGGGAACAGGACTGGTGTCCATAGTGGCAAGTTTACTGGGTACATAAACTAACATCTCTTTCTTCTGTGTGCAGGAAAGCGATGATGTGGAAGTACAAAGGTCAATTTATTTGAATTATATGTTTGCAGTTACCATTTATTTTCATTTACACCTTTTCCACATAGGTGCCTGGGTCACGGCCACGGATCTACCCGATGTCCTGTCAAATCTGAACTTTAACCTCTCACGCAACACACGGGGTCGCTGCAGATACACACCTCAGGTGGCGGCCCTGGTCTGGGGTCAGGATGTGAAACGTGACTTCCCCAGCTCCATCTACAGTTATGACTATGTGTTTTGTGCAGATGTGGTCTATCATCACAGCTTTCTAGAGGATCTACTGATCACCATGCAGTACTTCTGTAAGCCAGGAACCACCCTATTGTGGGCAAATAAGGTCAGGCTCTATGTTTTTCCCTTAAACCTTAGCTAACATTTTAACTTTATGTCTTTAACTCTGAGGTAGCCTCTTTTATAAGACCTATTGGTTGTCAATATTTCATTACCAACAGGTGCGATTTCAATCTGACCTGTGTTTCATTGAAAACTTTAAAAAAGTTTTTAATGTCACGTTGCTGGAAGAGATCCCACAAGAGGAGGTATGGATCTACCAGGCCACTGCAAAGACATCAGCCCAAATGAGGGAGGAGAAGAGGGAGAACTAACAACATAATGTGTAGCAAGAATTGCAAATGACATGAGAGATTCATACATTAAATGAGTCCTGCAGCCCCAACATTGAAGGGAAGGTGCTCCACATGTTGGCCATCTGCAAAATTTCAAGGAATGATTTCCAGGTGCTACAATTCCTGAAAATAATGAAGAAGAAAAAAAAACATGTTAAAAAAAAGGAGATAATTCATGTATGATTTTTAAAATTATTATTAGGAAGTATGAAAGCTCCTTTTTGTTTCCGAATAAAAAAAGGTATTTAAGTAATGCAATTTCATACTTGTAATTGTCACGTTATGTCTACTTGTCAATGTGACACAATAGTCAATTTCTTGTTTTAAATCTCATAGTAATCTGTTTATTTCTTAGACTGAGTTGGAAATAGAATTTAGTTTTTAGTGTGTGAACTTAAAAAAAAAAAAAGTTTTGTTCCCAAATTTATTATTTATAATCATTTATACTATCATTGTTAATTGTTATTAAAATGTTATTTTATTTGCAACATGGTGCAAAGTCATAATCTTCTCCCTAAATCTACACTACAGTACAAAAGCTTGTGGTCAGTAAAACTTTTGCTTTAAGTAAATTATTGTCTTTTAATAATAATTGTAGTAGTATATATATGTATTTAATGCCATGTCAGCATCTTGGGCTATTTTCATGGCAAAAATAAATAAATAAATAATAATAAGTATAACAAATACATAAAAACCGGCAAACAAACAAGGTATATTACACAAGATTTTTTACATTAAAATATAATGAATTCTAAAACTTTTTCTGGCAAAATTATACTAAACTTGTATTTTAATTATAAATTAATAATTTGGTTTCCACAAAAATATCAAGCAGCACAAGCATTTTCAAAATTGAAATCAGCATTTTAGAAAAATTTTCTGAATTATCATGTGACACCAAAGACTAGAGTTACAGCTGCTGAATATTCAGCTTAGCCATCACATAAGTGACAAGACAAGATAATAAACAACAACAAATCCTATTTTAATAGAGTCATCCTCAAGGAAAAGTGTGACAAAAAGACAAACTAACATTATGCTCGTCTAAACAGTTCCCAAGCTAACTGTCTCTCAAACAACTTTGAAACAGACGAGCTCATGGGAGACGTCACTCAGGGAATAAGACGACTTGTTTACAGCCTTTGCAAACAGAATAAAGACGGAAGTGATAGGAAGAGGAGTCCTGAAGGGGGGCTTGACTCTGGATCGCACTGGTACTGTTCTTGGTCACATGACAAAAATCTGAAATTTGCAAAACCTGTCCACTTACAGTGATAAAACACTCTCAGTGAGCAATATAATACCAAAACGTGTCAGAGATATGTCCATGACTTTTCCAAGTCTGGAAATTGCAGCTTTAACATTCTCTAATATTTAAGTACTTACAGTTAATTTCGGTGCTTGTGGTGTGGCAAGCAAATCCTGTAAGTACAAATATTCTCAACTAAAAAGAGGTACCAACAGTCTCTCAAATACTATGGGGAAAGAATTAGAAAACATTATGCCATGTCAACTTCCTGAACGCAAATCTAGTCACACTAGGCACATATATAAAATAAAGTTTATTGAAATTAGTAGTATTACATTAGTGTCGCAAATAAACACGAGTTTGAATTCTTAAAACATTCTTTATATTTAAATTTGAAACTTATATTAGATTACAGAAAAGTTACTTTGAGGAGTCAGTTTTTTTTTAGTTTTTTGTTTTTAAGGAAATTTTCAAAGGGAAGTCGAGAGAGACCTAAAGCCCGTATCTTTTTAATACACAACAATAATCTTACACGCTTCAAGGTATTACTGACGTGGAGAGAGGACACTAGAAACAAATCTTAATAGCATTTTTATATTTCTATAACTGCTTTAAGGTACTTAAGTATCTCCGATGTCCTCCAGTGTCTCTAGGCCAGGTTGGCTTATGAAGCTCGGAAACCAAAAGAGAACAAATGAAACGAAAAAAGACCGACTTCTCAGAGTCCTCCAAAAAAGCAGCACTCTGCAGAACGCCAAGGAGCCAAACACACATGGGAGGAGAGATTCTACAAAAAAAGCCTGCAAGAAATCATCAGGTCAGCATACGAAAAGAGTCCACACATCCAAAGACCTGCCCTCCATGGGGCAAAAAATAGCAGCCGGCTTTGTAGGTTCTTCGATTCATTAGTCTCTGAATCACCAGAATGCAAATCAAGCCAGCAAGTTCAAACAACAACAACAACAACAAAAAGATCATTCAAAAACAGAAGAGAACTACTTCACACAAAGATCACACAACATTTTCCAACAGCTTGCTGTATGCAAGTGGGGTTTTCTTCGGGAGGGAAGGTTTTAGAGGGTCACGCATGATAACATCCAGTAGGAACGCTGCGAATGGAAATAAAGTGACACCTCTAAACGTCAGCAAAGTCCTTCAGCTGAAAACTAGCATTCCCAGCAGGCAGAGCACACAGCCTGTGATGATGTGGCTTGTCCTGAGCTCAGAAAGACGAGGATGAAAACAACTCATCCTATTAAAGCCCATGTTCTTCAATGCCCTTCTCAGACAGAGAGTGAAAGAAAGGGTGAGTTGCAGAAGAGGAAAAAGAATGATGTTGGTTGATCAATCCTCGGACATGGCAGCTGGAAGAACTTGTGCACGATGGACAGGCTTAGTCCTCGTCATCGTTTTCGTCAAATTCATCATCGTCGTCATCGTCCTCGCCCATGTAAGAGACGGGGGTCTCCACCCGAGAGCCGTTTGAACTGGAGGCCATCGTGCCGTCTGCTCCACCGTCACTGTCAGAGAAACAGAGGAAAGTGAAACACGCTGAAATACAAGACACTGTTGTACCTGTTGTTCCAAAAGAAAGTATGAAAAATACTCCAAAAATAAAACTACACAAAATCAGTCCATAGAGCATGCATGCTATATTACAAGTCTTTTGATCGTTTTCTGGCAAAAAGGTAAGTCATTATTCACTGAAAATCTTCAGACTCGTGAAATTTCCCTTATGTACCTCCTTAACAAGAGATTTTTAGAAGTTTTAGAAACAAAACTCTGTAAAGGTACTGTCTCCAATATTTCTAAAACTTTTTTTTCTTTCATTTATTATGCAGTCAGGCTTTTCACCCCTCTCTAAAATAATGGAATTATTATAAGGAATGGTCCAAGTCCCATTGTTGTGTACATACCTTGTTGCATAGGCCAAATTGTCTAAAATGAACCCTGGTTTTGATCCAAACTGTGCCAGTGTCGACAAGCTCCAGCTACTCTTTATCAATCTTTTTGGCTTTGCCCAGCATTGATTTCTTTCTGGGCAGTAATTTTCAAATCAATTTCTGAATGTTTTATTTTAGATATTGAACCATGCCCCCTAGTAGCATTATTTGCTACATGAATTTATGAATTTAATTGAACTCATGCCACCTCTGAGCCTCATTAAACGTCTGAAATACACCTACAAGGCACTTTTGTTTTTCTGTGCCACCAAATTAATTTTTTTAAATACTTATTTCATTTGATTGGCAACTTATTCTTAATATACTTCTTATACTACTTGTTTTTATTTTGTTGTTTTAATAAGAAATTTTAAAAGCTTATAAAAATATACTTTTTTTTCGAATTTGATATTAAACATGACATACTTTTAATAAAATTAGAAAAATGCCATTACAATTTATTACATTACAAAAATTTCCTGTAAATCACTAAGGAGTCAATTATCACCCGTAATGGAAAGGCTCATTTTTTTACATCACAATTTTTGATTGATTAGAAGGTGCTAATGACATTTTTGACTGTGCTCCTAAATTGTTTAAATTTAAAAAAAGAAAAGTAAGTGTAGAGCCCTGGTAATACAGAAACTTTTCACACTACTTGACTACTTCGTCCTCAGAGCTGTTCTAGCTACTATATTGTTCTTTGTGCTAGCATTCATATTCTATTGTCTCTATTGTCATTTTTGTATCACTCTGACTGAATAGCATCAATAAAAAGAGTTAAACTAAAAATGTAAATTCAGCCATTTACTCCAATCTTCAGTGTCAGGTGGTCCTTCATAAATCATTCTAATGTGCCGGTTTAAAATCCTTAATTATTTCCAGGATTCTTTGATCAATTAAAAGTTCAAAATAACAGCATTTATTCGAAATATAAGTCTTTTATAAAAATGTATCAACGTCACTTTTGATCAAATGGTCAAAATTTTTGAACAGTAGTATATTAATGGGAACTGTCATAGTGTAACCAGATTCGTTAGCTATAACTCCATTTTATTAATGAACAACTGAAAGTTGAAATGAAACTCACCTCCCAACATGATAGCGGCCTCCGTTAGCAGACGAAGCCCCTGTCATATAGACATTACTGATAGGCCCCTGTGCCATTTCTGCACGCAAAAATACCCATCAAATTAAATATGACCTTTACAATCACAAAACTTCATATTTATACTCTGATGATACTCTGGTGACCAGCTGGTACGAACCTGTGACATAGGGCTCCAGTGCTTTGGGCACCAAGCTTCTGGCAGTCTTCAGGTCCTCAGCAGAACACTTGCCCACCTCGAGACCACAAGCCATGCCCATGCGCTTCAACACCTCAATGTCATCATGAATCTCGAACATGCTATCGAAGTTAAAGAGGTACTCAAACCTGATAACAAATAATGAGAAAAGGTGTGTAAAGTAAGCATCTCTGATACTCGAGTCAGGTCACCAAAAGCCTAAATGGTCTGGCTTTTCATATCATACTTGTCATTGGAGATGCTGCAGTCAATGACTGTTTTCTTGCTGGTGTTTACGATGATAAATGGCAAGTGAATGACCGAGTTCGCAGGTGGGGGCCTTTTTGTCTGTTGTTCTCTCTGGCGGTTCCGCTGTACAAGGTTCTTGAAGGCAATTTGCTGCAATTGAAACACATTCACTTTCAAAACAAGTTCACTGTCAAAATATTTCTTATAAGTCAAAAGAGCATCTTCTCACCTGTAAGATGAGTTCTTGAAGTTGTGACTGCTTTTGTTTGATTCTCTCCAAACGTCTTTGCCTCTCCACCTCCAGGTTCTGGCACTCCTGAGCAGAGTTTGTGGGCAGGCCAATCCATTTAATCTCTTTTTTCTCTTTGGAGATGATGTTCATGGCCATCAGCACATTGAGTGCATCGTACACACGCCGCCGAATGTTCTTCTGGTCATACACATGCTGACAAGGGACAACACACAGAAAGTGAAGCACTATTCATTCAAGATAAAAGTGAATGAGCAACACTTTAATTGGTTTAAAGAGCTGCACGTCTTCTGCACTCAACAAACAAAGCTCTGGATCAATGCCTAGCCACAGGAAGAGGCTTACCGCATCATTAGGGGAGATATGATTATCACCAGAGCTGAACTCCGCCACAAGCTCATCAGCAACCTCGTTGTAGGTTGTGACACCCTTCCGCTGGACCTTTTCGCAAACCTTCATTGAGAAATGTCTGAGGCCTTTTCCATTCTTCTCCCCCTTCTTACCCCTCTTTCTGAGGAAAAGCAGAACAAAAACCAAATTATTGTGCAATATTTAACATTATACTAGATGACAGAAAAAGGATAGCCGAAAGAAATGTTTTGCTGCTGCAAAAGGTTCTATGCTGCCACCGTGGTACTTCTTGGAAGAAAACAAAGCTGATATCCATCAATGCAGATTTCATGTAATATTTTTCTATGGTTTTGGAGTTAAAATACTAAAGCTATAATAATATTTTTTTTTCCTTTTTTAATGCCATGTCACCTTCTATGCATATTTTTAAGACAAGAGCCAGGTTTCGTTATTCAAAATTAAAACTAAAGATGTTAAAGATTATGATTAAGAACTCTTTTTAAGGGAGTGATTTGGATTTACTCGATTAAAAACCTTTTCAAAAGTATCAACAGAATAATTCTTACTAGAGTAGAAGTATTACAGTCCAGCAAAATATGTTTAATGGACAGTGGATTTTGACTTGATGGACACTTTGGGGAATTTTCTCCTGATTGTAAAAATTTATATTTTGAGTGTCCTATCCAACCTTCTATGTCATGTTGTGTAAATGACTTTATATAATGATAATTATTATTACTATTATTTATTAATTTATTCATATAATTTTTTTATAATTCGATGTAAACATTAAAACAAAATTAATTACAATTTTATTCCATCCCTAAAATCATTAAGTATTTGTGTCTTATTCTTACTGTAGCCAATTAACAATAGTAACAACAACAAAATTAATTTATACAATCTCTTTGATTTTTAATAAAGGATAAAGTTATAATATTCTAAAAAGTTTCCAAACAATAATAAATGAACTACTGATTTGTCTCATGTAAATATAAATTGTAAAACCTGTTATAATATATAGATATAATATGTTTTTTGCACAGGCAATTGGCCGTGTTTGTATTTTGAACCCGTTCTGAAGACAAAAATACAAAGCGTCCAAGAAAAAAAAATGCACCTGGTTCCACTGAATCTATTTCTGAAATAGAAATGTCATTACATGTTATGAAGTAGCCTGCTGAAGTAAGACTCACCCCGAGGACCACGGAGATGCTTCCGATGGTTGACTCTGGGTGATAAACTGAGAGCTGGGTGTGTGGGGGCTGTTCATTAGGATTACATTGGAGCCACTGGGCCTCTGAGGTGTGCTAATGACCTGTGATAGAGACCATCAGATTTAAGAGACAATACGGCAAACATAAAAAGAGAAAACAATGCTTGCTACCAAAGTATCTGTTATGATATTATTATACGAAAAAAGTTTGATGTTAAGGAAGGTGAACGTTTATTCAACTAGGACAAATGCAGGCTAACATGTTTCTTTTTTATGCTGGCTACATATGACATTTTTCCAATTCTCACTGACATATGGCAAGGAATTAACAACAGCAGCTGTGAATATGCAGGTGGCTAAACAGCAAGCGTCAGTTAAACGAGCCAAACATTTCTCTTTTCTAAATTTGTTCATTTTATTTTTTAGTTGTTATGGGAAGCCTGCTTCAATTTCCAACCAACTCCGATTCTCTCCAGCAATTAAAAGCAGCATCCCTTGGATATATTAAAGCAGTTGTAAACTCAAAGCTGGTTCCCATCCCTGAGAAGGATATACTGCGCCTCACTCCTTGAGTGTTGCTCCATGTGGATTAATAAAACTGTGAACTAAACATAACCTTTTTTGGAAATCTATTTCACCCTGAACTGCTAGATCAGAATTCAAATAATTCTCTTTTTTCGTTGTGTTCAACATCATGACTTTAGCTAATATGCGTAAAACACTACAAGGCAATTTTTTTTCTAGTTTCCTAAGCTCTTCCTATATTGATGGCTGGCTACTCTTAGTTGTCATAAACAAACGTCACTTGCAGGGCTTAAAAATAAAAAAGGCCTAATGGCCCATGTCCAAAGTAAGAGTTTCGTGCCCAATTTTGCTAAAGGTTGAGGTTCCTACATGATGATCATCATGTAAGAAACTGTTAAAATGGATAGAAAATTAAATCAGTAATGTTTGGCTCAATATGCCAATGACGTTTACGGATGTCATAGAGCAAAACTATAGGTGTAAAAAGACCATTCAGCAAAAAAATGTTCAGTGAAAAACCATATATTGTTATATGATAGCATATGCTTTTCAGAGGCTAAAAGATATACACTACCATTTGAAATATTGGGGTCAGTAAGAATACTTTTTTTTTTTTTTAATTGAATATAAAGATTAATACTCTTATTAAGCAAGGATGCATCAAATTTGACAAATACATTGATAATGTTACAGAAGTTTTCTATTTCAAATTATGTTCTTTTGAACATTCTATTCAGAATCTTGGGGAAATAAAAGGTTTCCACAAAAAAATATTAAACAGAACCACTTTTTTTAACAATGAAAAGAAGAAGAAATGTTTCTCAAGCACCAAATCAGCATATTAAAATGATTTCTGAAGACACGTGTGACACTGAAGACTGAACTAAGGAATACATTACATCTTAAAATATAAAAAAAACTATAATTTAATTTAGAAAAGCTATTTTAAAGTGTAATAATATTTCACTTTTTTTTTTTTTTTAATCAAGAAAAATTCAACCTTGGTGATCATAAGAGACTTTTCAAAATGTTAATAAAAATCTTTCTGAGCCCAAACTTTTGAACAGTAGTTTGTACTGCTATTTTTGAGCCCTGTGAAAGTAACTGATAAAACCAGAAACAATGTCAGAACAAACACATCCAATTAAAGCATTGGCTGTTTAAGAGTTTGGAAAGACAGGAGATTAAACCTGAAAAACAAATCGGAATTGAGTGTGGTGTGAATAACGCTTATGTGATCTTTACATTTCAGTGTTAACACAATCAAACTCCATTCAAAACTTACCATGTGTGGTGCGATGTTCACGTTGGAAGGGCCCAGTGTTTTTGGCAACAGCTGTTTTCCAACCACCACTGACTGTGGATGCACCGTTACTAAAGACAGCACACCTGCAGGGGTATTATTCACAGAGGACATCTTAATGCAGTGCCATGTAAGGTCAAGCAAGTGTTTGGGCTTTTGTGAAGCATTACTGTAAGATCAACCATTCTTGAATATCTTCAAAAAATTCAGCTGCTGATGCAGTGCACTATTATCTTCACAAACTCCTAATGCTCCTCTTACCTTTGCCAGGGCTCAGGTTCTGATCAATGAAAACCTTCAGCTCCCCATTGGCCTCAATCAGACCAGCCTGTGGAGAACAAGATGACCATCAACTCAATGACTTACACTCTATTTTCAGTCGATTACATCTAATAGAGCTAGAGAATACTCACATCTTTGGCCATGTTCCCAGGGGCTGAGGAATAGATGCTTGTCTAGCTGAAAAACCTGAGCCAAATTTCCACAACAAAATGTCTCTGAAACAGAAATGAAACTGGTTTGGGACAAACGCTGAGAACACTTGAAGACCGTAACCAAGGTTTCTACACAAATCTTTGTTTCTCACAGAGAAAGTGACTAAAGAGGAAAGTTTTCATTTGCAAAAACCGCCAAAAGAATCCAATGATCAATGGGATTTCAAACAAGTATATCTCGCAGTTTCGGGTGGTTTTCCATCTATGAACAGATTCACAGATGAACAGTTCACACAGACATGGCTCGTCTCTATGATAGGCTTCAGTTTTGCCTTCATGCCAAACCGCTTTGCGAACAAGACAGGACCAGCATTCATTCAAAATGCCACATAAATAATCACAATAAATGATATAAAAATTACAAAAAAGTGGCTGCATGTCTGAAAACCACCAAGGAAACATTATTAGGCATTATAGGTGGGTTCAAACTTCAAAGGTTCAACATATTTATATTCTTATTATATGTATAATTACTTAAATATTATAGATTTTCATATCAAAATGTTAAAAGGTTCTACATACATTTTCTAAGATATTCAAAGAAAAAAACGAATGTTTTACTAGATGATAATGACTTGTATAAATCACTTGATGGTTCAGTTCCTTTTACTCAATCCTGATTACCTGTATGATGTTTCTTTTATGCAACAGTACAGTAAACTTGCAATCATCTGATATTCTGGTCATATGCTGATATTCTGCACAACAGCACTCTTGTTAGGGTGTATGTGAAATGGACTGAAGCTCTGTCTCAGGTAAGGTGGACTAAAATGAGCTTGGAGTCCTCTTTCAAGCCCAAGGACAGTGTGCATTCATAAAGAGCTGGGTTCTTTATCACACAGTTCACTTAATGGAGTTCCAGGTTTGCTTATTTTAAAATGCTGGCTAGGTAGGCAGCTCACAAGGTTTTGAGACACAGCAATAGTTGATGAAAACGAGGCCCACTCGTGCAGCTTATATTACCAGACAAAGACCCCGACGAATTTTCACATCTTTTTTTAACGTCAAAATTTCAACTCGTGCACTCAAATACCGCATGCAATCTTTTGAAAGTCATTCATATGCAACAGTTCCTGTCGTTTTAAGTAACTTTTTTGCAAAAGCAATGGGCCCTTAAACATAGGAAATATCCATGGCCAATGTCCCAAGTTATAAAAACCGTGTAAACGCATAAAGCAGAGCGAAAATCCGTTTTATTCGTTTATACTTTCCATATCAAACATTATTCACAATCGAAACAGTATTTTCTATAATAAAGCGTGTTAGCCCAGTTAGCTAGCTGCCTTTCAAACACGTTTTGCATCGAAACCCTGCTCTAAATGTGATCAAAACGCGCCCCTCCTGCTCAAATGCGACCAGATCGAGTATTGTGCATGCGCTCGTAACGTTTTGCGAACGGATCGGACTTAAATGGCCATCTGGAAATGAAGTGTGTAAACTTTCCTCTGAACTTACAGTCCTGAAGCCCTTTGCCTTCTTAGGTGCTGTTTTTGTTGGCATAGCCAGTTAGCAAGAGGACAGAGGAAGAGGAGGTCTGAAGCCCATCTCTCAAACAGGAAACAAAGATAAATCAAATAATATGAAAAATAAAACCCATGTGCAGTGAATGGTCATGCTTTTGGAACGAGCTTGCACTTGGAAGATGTCTGATTGTTAGATCGGGGCACATTCATAAAAAACCCAAAATGGATGCGGATGTTATATGCATGCACATATCAGACGCATGGCAACTGTGAAATCCTCATGCATGGTTCCAGAAAAGAATTCAAATTATTGATTTCTTTTACAACAAGTTTCAAGCATTTATCTTAGGAACAGTATATAGAAACGACCTATTATATTCAGCGAGAGTTGACAGTCATAACACAATTCTGCTGGAGGGTAACAATTCATTGGCTGCGCTACAGCATGAGTTTAGGCGACAGATAGCCCTTCAAAAATGGAAAATAATCGTTCAAAATTTGACAATTGTTTACTAACTCATCAGAACTTATATAACTATCAGGATGGATTTGGTTTAATGCCTGGCAGCCATTTTACATGGAAGCTAAAGCAAAGCCATCATGCAGTCATGCTTTAATAGCCTGCTAGCTGAAGTGACAGGTCCCCATGACGACCTAAACTAGCTATTATCTACTTAATAAATCCTTCACGGTTATACGAATTAAACAAAACAACCCTTTCATTTTGCAAAAGTATTTCAAAAACGCTTTAGAGCGAATATGGTAGAGCTGTTAAGCTAGCGAGCAGGCGAGCTAGTAAGCTAACTTGTACTCAAATCGAGGTCATCTGGGCAGCTTTAAAATAATCGATCTAGGAGCTACATACTATTGTTTGCTACACGTCTGGTTTGGTAGCCTTTTCGTGCAATGGCCAAATGCGAGTAAAGATCATTGAGGATTTCCCATTGCACTCCACTGACAGAAGCACTTGACATGGGTTAGCTTGTCGGCTAACACAAGCATTTGAGACAGTTTCAATATTTAACGTACGTGATAATTAAACCGGCCTGAGGGGTTCACAGAGTAACGATCACGGATTGCATTATGTATAATTCTATACAGATACACGGTGAGGTTACTGACCGGTTTTGCTGGCAAACGCACTTATTTCATGCCAAATTATCTTATAATTTTCAACCGCAGATAAATGACAACTTCTTTATGCAATGATTCATTCTAAATACAGAAAATATTGGTCAAGGCTGTCTGCGTGGACTCCAAGCCCCCGCTGGTCTCACTTACGGTCGGTTGCATCCGCCTTCAACTGTCTAGAGCTGAATGAAGAGGAGCAACACGGTAGAAACTGCTCCCTCTCTGGGTCTGTAAAACTGAGCTTGGCGGTGTCTACGCCGCGGGAAATCCGATTGGACAGTAGTGCGCGTGACGTCGGGGGAGTGTAACACGGAAGCCACGCCCATACTAAATTTTGATTGGGTGAGACTCTACAGTACGCGTTCTAACGTTTTCTCATTGGTTAATTTCAATAAATCCCACCCTACTGCGTCTGAGGGCGGAGCGTGCGTAAGAATGAATGTAAATAATAAAGCGAAACTCACTAATCAAAAGGTTTATGTCTATAAAATATCTTATAAATATATCTTTGATAGACAAAGTCTATAATAATAGGTACTATGAGTATTTATAAGTTTAGTTAACCATTTAAAAGCCCTTTCTTATGATACATGTACATTAATACCGCTTCCCCTATATGCGCTGTAACATAAATGGTTTGTATTATTATTAGGCAGGGGTGTAAAATATACCGAGAAATTGTAGTCAAAGCAGTCAAAGTCAAACATTTTACTCAATTAAATCTAAGCACTAAGCAAAAATAATTTGAGGGAAAGTAAACAAAAGTATCCACTAATTAATTGAACTTCAGTATTTAAAATTAAAAAGTCTATACTTTTCTTTGTTTTTTAATAGACCTTTTAAAACAGACAGAAGAGATCATCTCAATAAATAAAGACAAATAAATTCCTGCTTAAATAAAAGGATAGTTAAACCTAGAGCATGATTAATTGGCTTGTTAGGATAAAAAATATATTTTTTGTATTTTTTGTATAAGATATAAGTTCTATTGACATATGTATTTTGACCTACATGAAATTTTAACAGAATTTATTTATTTGTAAATGTAAATGTAAACATGCAAGCATTCTGTTTTAACGGTCTTAGTTACAAATCCTCCAAAATAATACTTAAGTAGTCAAGCTATATTATTCAAATACTTTACACCTTCATTATTAGAGCTATTCTATAATGCATTTTTGGAAGCAAACAAAGTTCAAGATTTAGAAAGTATGAATCATCTAACTAATAAATGAAAATGTCTTTAATTAAACTATGTCATTAGGTTGCTGTTTGGTGTTTGGTGTTGGTGTCTGGAACTCTTTTATCTGTATTCATGCTGCCCCTACAGAACACACTGTACGGTATGTTTTAAACAGATAACTAAAAAGTAGCTCAAAAAAGGGTGTCACCATTATCGTGTCCCTATCATTTTCACGTCTCTGGGTGGACATATTTGAAGACGTTATCTGGGTTAAATACTGTACATCTGTGAAGATGGATGTTTCACCTTTTGGAAAATAGAATATAACTTAAATATGATTGGGTATAGGCTAGTAATTAAACAAAAACATTATTCAGAAACAAATATATACAGAAAAAAAATCTAAATGCATCAACAGAAGAGACAAATTAAATAATTCAACATTTATTACAACACCCTTTATTAAAAAAGTTCATGTGCCTGACTGTAAACACCGCTTGTGTTTACAAATAACTGCACATGTCATAAATCAGAGAAGGTCTTGCTCTTGCAACACATGCTGTGTCTGTGTTTATTTATTACAAGCGAAACACTTTGAGCAGCAGGTAACTTGAGTTGCATCATGCACGAAAGATGTGCAGATCTTTTATAGGCTGGCTATTATAGATATGTAAAACATGTTTTGAAATCAGTCCATTTGGTGGTGTTCACACTAAACATTCAACACTGTTATCCACTCAACGGTTTAGCCATACTGCACTGGTCAGCTGAACATGATCAAAAGTAGGTCAGAACCAGTGTTAGATTATGCTGGCAGAGTCTGCAGATTGTGCTACTCAGAGATGACCATAGTAGTAACATAACATTAATAACTAGATAAAAAAGTTCGTCAAGACAAACTTTAAGTTGGCTTGAGAAAGCCTGAACAGAAAGTTTGAAAAGTTTGGAAAGTTTGAAAAGTTTAAAAAGTTTGAAAAGTTTGAAAAGTTTGAAGTTTCAAAAGTTTGAAGTTTCAAAAGTTTGAAAAGTTTAAGAAGTTTAATAAAGCAAGTGACTAGCATGTCATTAGCATGATTAGCAAAGTTACTAGCATGTTTCTAGCATGATTAGCAAGTGACTAGCATGTCACTAGCATGTATTTAGCATGATTAGCGAGTGACTAGCATGTCGCTAGCATGTTTTTATCATGATTAGCGAGTGACTAGCATGTCGCTAGCATGTTTCTAGCATGATTAGCAAGTGACTAGCATGTTTTTAGCATGATTAGCGAGTGACTAGCATGTCGCTAGCATGTTTCTAGCATGATTAGCAAGTGACTAGCATGTCGCTAGCATGTTTTAGCATGATTAGCGAGTGACTAGCATGTCACTAGCATGTTTTTAGCATGATTAGCAAGTGACTAGCATGTTGCTAGCATGTTTTTAGCATGATTAGCGAGTGACTAGCATGTCGCTAGCATGTTTTTTAGCATGATTAGCGAGTGACTAGCATGTCGCTATCATGTTTCTAGCATGATTAGCAAGTGACTAGCATGTCACTAGCATGATTAGCAAGTGACTAGCATGTCGCTAGCATGTGTCTAGCATGATTAGCAAGTGACTAGCATGTCACTAGCATGTTTTTAGCATGATTAGCGAGTGACTAGCATGTCGCTAGCATGTTTTTAGCATGATTAGCGAATGACTAGCATTTCGCTAGCATGTTTTTAGCATGATTAGTGAGTGACTAGCATGTCACTAGCAAGTTTTTAGCATGATTAGCGAGTGACTAGCATGTCGCTAGCATGTTTTTAGCATGATTAGCGAGTGAATAGCATGTCGCTAGCATGTTTTTAGCATGATTAGCGAGTGACTAGCATGTCGCTAGCATGTTTTTAGCATGATTAGCGAGTGACTAGCATGTCACTAGCAAGTTTTTAGCATGATTAGCGATTGACTAGCATGTCGCTAGCATGATTAGCAAGTGACTAGCATGTTTTTTAGCATGATTAGCGAGTGACTAGCATGTTGCTAGCATGTTTCTAGCATGATTAGCAAGTGACTAGCATGTCGCTAGCATGTTTTTAGCATGATTAGCAAGTGACTAGCATGTCACTAGCATGATTAGCAAGTTACTAGCATGTTGCTAGCATGATTAGCAAGTGACTAGCATGTGGTTAGCATGATTCTAGCATGTTGTAGGCATGATTAGCAAGTGACTAGCATGTCGCTAGCATGATTAAGATAGATAAATAGAAATAGTCAGATGATAGATAGATAGATAGATAGATAGATAGATTGGTAGGATGATAGATAGATAGATAGATAGATAGATTAGAAATATTAGAAATATTAGATAGATGAGTTTGAATGAGTTTAAATGGATTAGAAATAGTACATAGAAGCGAAGCTTGATTGAGTATAATGGGCTTCAGTTTGTTTAGATTTGAATTTTGACAGTTGGAGCTTGGCTCATCTGAACATTCCGTCAATGAAAGTCTATGGGATTTTTATGATTTTTAATCTTCATTTTTATGAAAACCATAAGTCTGATCAGTTAGAAAAGATATAGCACACCCGGCGAGATCAGTCTGAAGAGCTGGACTGAGTTTGGAGTCTGTAGAGTTAAAGCTCTAGGAGGAGTTAGAGTTGATAATTTTAGTCTCAGAAGAATAATAATAACTAGATAGTAAAGTTTGTGTTCAAACTTTAAGTTGGCTTGAAAAAGCCTGACCAGAAAGTTTGAAAAATTTAGAAAGTTTGAAAAGTTTAAAAAGTTTGAAAAGATTTAAAATTTTGAAAAGTTCAGAAGTTTAAAAAAGAAAGTGATTAACATATTGCTAGCATTAAAAGCAAGTGACTAACATGTTCATTAGCATGATTAGCAAAGTTGCTAGCATGTTGCGAGCATAATTAGCAAGTGACTAGCATGTACTTAACATGATTAGCAAGGTATCTAGCATGTCACTAGCATGTTTGTAGCATGATTAGCAAGTGACTAGCATGTTTTTAGCATGATTATCGATTGACTAGCATGTCGCATAGCATGTTTCTAGCATGATTAGCAAGTGACTAGCATGTCGCTAGCATGTTTTCTAGCATGATTAGCAAGTGACTAGCATGTCACTAGCATGTTTTTAGCATGATTAGTGAGTGACTAGCATGTCAGTAGCATGTTTTTTAGCATGATTAGTGAGTGACTAGCATGTTTTTAGCATGATAAGCATGTTACTAGCATGTCGCTAGCATGTTTCTAGCATGATTAGCAAGTGACTAGCATGTCGCTAGCATGTTTTTCTAGCATGATTAACAAGTGACTAGCATGTCACTAGCATGTTTTTAGCATGATTAGCTAGTGACTAGCATGTCGCTAGCATGTTTATAGCATGATTAACAAGTGACTAGCATGTCACTAGCATGTTTTTAGCATGATTAGCTAGTGACTAGCATGTCGCTAGCATGTTTCTAGCATGATTAGGAAGTGACTAGCATGTCGCTAGGCATGTTTTTAGCATGATTAGCAAGTGACTAGCATGTTTTTAGCATGATTAGCGATTGACTAGCATGTCGCTAGCATGTTTCTAGCATGATTATCAAGTGACTAGCATGTCGCTAGCATGTTTTCTAGCATGATTAGCAAGTGACTAGCATGTCACTAGAATGTTTTTAGCATGATTAGTGAGTGACTAGCATGTCGCTAGCATGTTTCTAGCATGATTAGCAAGTGACTAGCATGTCACTAGCATGATTAGCAAGTTACTAGCATGTCGCTAGCATGTTTCTAGCATGATTAGCGAGTGACTAGCATGTCACTAGCAAGTTTTTAGCATGATTAGCGATTGACTAGCATGTCGCTAGCATGTTTCTAGCATGATTAGCAAGTGACTAGCATGTCACTAGCATGATTAGCAAGTTACTAGCATGTCGCTAGCATGTTTCTAGCATGATTAGCAAGTGATTAGCATGTCGCTAGCATGTTTCTAGCATGATTAGCAAGTGACTAGCATGTGACTAGCATGTTTTTTATCATGATTAGCGAGTGACTAGCATGTTTTTAGCATGATTAGTGATTGACTAGCATGTCGCTAGCATGTTTTTATCATGATTAGCAAGTGACTAGCATGTTTTTTTTTAGCATGATTAGTGATTGACTAGCATGTCGCTAGCATGTTTCTAGCATGATTAGCAAGTGACTAGCATGTCGCTAGCATGTTTCTATGATAATCTAGCTAAAACCAGTTGATTCAGTAAAGAAAAACCAGCTAAAACCAGCTAAGACCAGCTAAGACCAGCGTGACAGTGGCCAAAACTACTTTAAAACCATGTTAAAAGCATGTTAAAAGCATGTTTCTAACCTGATTATCAAGTTACTAACATGTTGTTAACATGTTTCTATGATAATCTAGCTAAAACCAGTTGATTCAGTAAAGAAAACCAGCTAAAACCAGCTAAGACCAGCTAAGGCCAGCGTGACAGTGGCCAAAACCACTTTAAACCATGTTAGAAGTATGTTTCTAGTCTGATAAGCAAGTTACTAGCATTTTGTTAACATTTTTCTATTCTAATCCAGCTAAAACCAGTTGATTCAGTAAAGAAAACCAGCTAAAACCAGCTAAGACCACCTAAGGCCAGCGTGACAGTTGCCCAAAACCACTTTAAAACCATGTTAAAAGCATGTTTCTAGTCTGATTAGTGAGTAACTAGCATGTTGTTTTCATTTTTCTATACTAAACCAGCTAAAACCAGTTGATTCAGTAAAGAAAACCAGCTAAGACCAGGTAAGGCCAGTGTGACAGTGGCCAAAACCACTTTAAACCATGTTAGAAGTATGTTTCTAGTCTGATTAGTGAGTAACTAGCATGTTGTTAGCATGTTTCTATGCTAATCCGGCCAAAACCAGCTTAAACCAGTGGATTCAGTAAAAACCAGCTAAAACCCAGCTAAGACCAGCGTGACAGTGGCCAAAACCACTTAAAAACCAGCTTGGGAGACTAGCCAAAGCAACTGATCAGCTTAGGCTGGTTTTAGCTGTATTCTCAGTAGAGAGTTTTTAAGGTTTGCTATGGTAGTAGACAACTTAAATACATTATAAGTCTTATTTTGTAAAAGTTTGCACCCCCTCAATGAAAGTCTATGGGATTTAAGGTGGTTTTGGTAGTCTGGTTTACGAAAACCATAAGCCGGATCAGTTAGAAAAGATATAGCAACCCGAGTCAGACCAGTCTGAAGGTCTGACCCGAGTTTGGTGGTTCTAGCTTGAAAGCTCTAGGAGGAGATAGTGTTTAAAATTTGGCTCAGAAGAATAATAATAATAACTAGATAAAAAAGTTTGTCAAGACAAACTTTAAGTTGGCTTGAGAAAGCCTGAACAGAAAGTTTGAAAAGTTTACAAAGTTTGAAAAGTTTGAAAAGTTTAAGAAGTTTAATAAAGCAAGTGACTAGCATGTCATTAGCATGATTAGCAAAGTTACTAGCATGATTCTAGCATGATAAGCTAGTTACTAGCATGTTGCTAGCATAATTAGCAAGTTACTAGCATGTCGCTAGCATGTTTCTAGCATGATTAGCAATTGACTAGCATGTCACTAGCATGTTTTAGCATGATTAGCAAGTGACTAGCATGTCGCTAGCATGTTTCTAGCATGATTAGCAAGTGACTAGCATGTCACTCGCATGTTTTTAGCATGATTAGCGATTGACTAGCATGTCGCTAGCATGTTTCTAGCATGATTAGCGAGTGACTAGAATGTCGCTAGCATGATTAGCAAGTTACTAGCATGTCGCTAGCATGTTTCTAGCATGATTAGCGAGTGACTAGAATGTCGCTAGCATGTTTCTAGCATGATTAGCAAGTTACTAGCATGTCGCTAGCATGTTTTTTTATGATTAGCGAGTGACTAGCATGTCGCTAGCATGTTTCTAGCATGATTAGCAAGTGACTAGGCATGTCGCTAGCATGTTTTTAGCATGATTAGCAAGTGACTAGCATGTTTTTAGCATGATTAGCGATTGACTAGAATGTCGCTAGCATGTTTCTAGCATGATTAGCAAGTGACTAGCATGTCACTAGCATGTTTTTAGCATGATTAGCGAATGACTAGCATGTTTCTAGCATGATTAGCAAGTGACTAGCATGTCACTAGCATGATTAGCAAGTTACTAGCATGTTGCTAGCATGTTTCTAGCATGGTTTCTAGCGAGTGACTAGCATGTCGCTAGCATGTTTTTAGCATGATTAGTGAGTGACTAGCATTTTTTTAGCATGATTAGCGAGTGACTAGCATGTCGCTAGCATGTTTCTAGCATGATTAGCAAGTGACTAGCATGTCACTAGCATGATTAGCAAGTTACTAGCATGTCGCTAGCATGTTTCTAGCATGATTAGCGAGTGACTAGAATGTCGCTAGCATGTTTTTAGCTTGATTAGCGAGTGACTAGCATGTCGCTAGCATGTTTTTAGCATGATTAGCGAGTGACTAGCATGTCACTAGCATGTTTTTAGCTTGATTAGCGAGTGACTAGCATGTCGCTAGCATGTTTTTAGCATGATTAGCAAGTGACTAGCATGTCACTAGCATGATTAGCAAGTGACTAGCATGTCACTAGCATGTTTTAGCATGATTAGCGATTGACTAGCATGTCGCTAGCATGTTTCTAGCATGATTAGCAAGTGACTAGCATGTCGCTAGCATGATTAGCAAGTTACTAGCATGTCGCTAGCATGTTTCTAGCATGATTAGCAAGTGACTAGCATGTAGCTAGCATGTTTCTAGCATGATTAGCAAGTGACTAGCATGTCACTAGCATGTTTTTATCATGATTAGCGAGTGACTAGCATGTCACTAGCATGTTTCTAGTATGATTAGCAAGTGACTAGCATGTCGCTAGCATGTTTTTAGCATTGTTTAGCAAGTGACTAGCATGTTTTTTAGCATGATTATGATTGACTAGCATGTCGCTAGCATGTTTCTAGCCTGATTAGCATGTTACTAGCATGTTGTTACCATGATTAGCAAGTCACTAGCATTTTGCTAGCATGATTAGCAAATGACTAGCATGTCGTTAGCATGATTCTAGCATGTTGTAAGCATGATTAGCAAGTGACTAGCATGTCGCTAGCATGATTAAGATAGATAAATAGAAATAGTCAGATGATAGATAGAAATAGTTAGATGATAGATAGATAGAAATAGTCAGATGATAGATAGATAGATAGATAGATAGATAGATAGATAGATAGATAGATGGATATAGTCAGATGATAGATAGATAGATAGATAGATAGATAGATAGATAGATAGATAGATAGATAGATAGATAGATAGATAGATAGATAGATAGATAGATTGATAGATAGATAGATAGATAGATTAGAAATATTAGAAATATTAGAAATATTAGATAGATGAGTTTGAATGAGTTTTAATGGATTAGAAATAGTACATAGAAGCGAAGCTTGATTGAGTCTAATGGGCTTCAGTTTGTTTAGATTTGAATTTTGACAGTTGGAGCTTGGCTCATCTGAACATTCCGTCAGTGAAAGTCTATGGGATTTTTATGATTTTTAATCTTCATTTTTATGAAAACCGTAAGTCCAATCAGTTAGAAAAGATATAGCACACCCGGCGAGATCAGTCTGAAGAGCTGGGCTGAGTTTGGAGTCTGTAGAGTTAAAGCTCTAGGAGGAGTTAGAGTTGATAATTTAGTCTCAGAAGAATAATAATAATAATAAGTTTAAATAGTAGATCAGTAAGTTGGCTTTTTCAAGCCAACTTAATAAGATTAGATAGTAGATCAGTAAGTTGGCTTTTTCAAGCCAACTTAATAATAATAAGATTAGATAGTAGATCAGTAAGTTGGCTTTCTCAAGCCAACTTAATAATGATGCACATTTGGCTCTTGTACATCCCTGTGTATCTTAATATTTAAGACTACAGTTTACTTTCATGCACATTATTTTCCATTCTATATTTAATTCTACAGTATTTTTTATTTTTATATTTTATTCTTATATTTTTATTGTTTGCTTTTATTTCATTCTTTCATAGCTATATTTATGTATATTTTCATCTGTGTTGTATTCTTTAATAATTGCACTGTCCATGGAGCGGACCTGACTCACATTTCACTGCTGGTTATATATGCTCTATATAATTGTGTATGTGACAAATAAAAATCTTGAATCTTGAATAATGATAATAAAAAATAAAATAAAAAATCAGACACAGAATTCAGATCTGATCTGATTTTCCCCATGATTTTTGATTTTTCTAAAACGATGCATGCGTATTGAACCTGTTTTATTACAGTAAAGATATTTTTATTTTTACTTTATAAAAATCATTACATATTTCACAGCAAAAACACACATGTGCCACAACCTGAGGGTATACATTGTTACAATTTTATTTAAAAAGTACTTACTAAAAAAGCATGAACAAGACTACCATTTAGAGGGGCAAAAGCATCTGGTAGGAACAAGCATTCATATGCTACTGAATATTTCTAATCAAAAATACGACAGAATCTCAAAATAATCAATGAATCCTTTGTGAACAAGATGCATAACAGGTATGAACCGTCTGACCGAATCGACTTTCTTAAATTAATCAGATTTTCTGTTTATTTGAGCTGAATGAATTGATTCATACGATCGTTTGTACGAGAGAGAGGAACACAACTACAGAAAATGTAGTTAAATGTAGTTTACTGCTTTTAATTGGTTACAACTCATCTCTGGTAGAGAGATTTTAATTAGACACAGTCAAACCCTTATATTCTCCAAACTACAGAACGCACGTCTACGAACTACAACTCCCAATATGTAACCGCTTCCACCGCGCAGACTCGCTGGCGTTCTAGCGCATTCCCTTGATGCCCACACGCATGCGCTGTTGTACATGGGAGCACTGGGTATCAATTTGGTCAAATAGTGGGTGATAAAATGGTAGGTGACATAGAAATTCAAAATATTGCTGACGTTTTCTGCTTCTGTGTTCGACGGAGAAGCTCTGGCAAACGTAGATATTCCGCGTCTTGCACGAGTTGTTGTCTGCGCGTGTCGCACCGAGAATGATCATAATTGTGTGTATGTTTTGTATGGGCAGGAAGGTCAGTTGTTGATATTTAGGGAGTTCAGCATGTACCTTTACGCCTATCTGTCCTGGAATCATGCACAGTGTGCTGCATAATGTATCTGAGGATTACTATTATTCTGAGCTTTAGCCAAGCATGCATGCCTTTAACACTGATGTTCTGTTTTGGATTTTAAAGACCCTCCAAGCCCTATTTTAACACACCAAAATCGTACTTAACATCGAACAGTCAGGTTAAACGTCATGACTTTTCCAAAATGCAACAGATCTGATTATGAACAAGCTTTCAACTCGATGTTATGATGAAATAGTTTAACATTAAAAACAAAGCTTATTTCTGTTGTGGTGTCATTGAGACCCCAAGTTTAAAACCTGATTGGTAAATGCAATGACATCACTGATGTTTTTAAATGTTTACAGTGAGTTTACACTTACAATATAGGGGTCTCTGGGACCCCAAACAACCAGGCAGTCAGTGTCAGCAGAACAGTTGGGTTAAGTGACATCCATACCCAGCTATGAAATGTCAAACGTAATTCTTTTAGCCCTGCCCTTTCAACCCAGCCCCCAATAGCAGCCTGGTTATTTTCCAGATTATAATACCCTCTAAACATGTCTTAACAGGGCTATCAAACTTTTTGAACATTGTGTTCTGGTTCTTGTCTTGTGATGGCCCAGTAAGAATGGTTCTTTTGAACTCGTTTTAAGAACTAGAGTAAAAACAGCTTACTGTGCATCGATGGAAATAACTGTCGGGTAACCCGGTTGTTTTGCACTGGCTGCCCTGAGCTTGCCATCTCATATTACATGCCAAGCGCGAGTGGCCTGTCACAGGTCCGCACATGCTTGGTGCTTCAGTCGAACTTTCTGTAACCGGTAGAATGTCCTTTTAAATTGCCACATAGGTCTGGTTCTGGACATTTGGTCAGCGCTCTGTTTATGGTTGTTCCAGTTCTCAGCTTTAGTCTTGTGCCTGAATGTGTGCAATTTTCTCTCTCTGTATGTTCGTTTGTGTCTCTTTCTGTTTGTACACACTGCTGAGTGTATTCCTCCGACTGTCTGAGTTCATGTCTGAGGGCATATCTTTTGTGTCCACACAGCATAAACTAAAATCCTCCCAAAAGGACAAGGTACGGCAGTTCATGTCCTTTACTCAAGCCGGGGAGAAGACCGCCGTGTACTGCCTCACTCAAAATGACTGGAAACTAGAGGTGGCCACCGACAACTACTTTCAGAACCCAGATTTGTACCACAAGGAATCCATGAAAAGCTCAGTGGACAGAAAAAAGCTGGAGCAGCTTTACAATCGCTATAAAGGTGAGTTTTAATCTAATTTGGATATGTATTATGCCTGCTGTCCTATGCCTGAGAGTATGAACGAATGCTAAAAAGTGCTCTTAGTCATTTGTTTCTCATTAAAAAAGTCTTTTTTTTCTATTACTTTTAAGAAATATGATTCAGTTGTAAGGCTTTTTAACTTTTCTAACCAGAGTGGCTTACACTCTCGTGAGGTCCTTCATTTTGAAATCACACGAGCAGCAGTGTCATGCAGTTCCACTGAGTTACTAATAATAAAAACAAGTTTTCTTTATATAGTTCATATTCAGCGGGTGCTTACAGTTGGCATGAAATGGAAATGCTTCCTAATTCATCCATGTATGTTTCTTTTTTTTTTTTTTTAATGTTTTGACTTTGTAATGTTTAATCAAATTTGTATAACTCTTTCCGTGAAATGACATGCTTTCTCTTTGGTGATTTATGGCAGACTTCTCAAATAATTCCATTTACATAAACTCTGCCCTTTTTTATATTAAGCTGTAAGCTTGCATTCACATCTTCCTCTATCCAATCAACAACTGATCAGCTGAACCAAGTCCACATCCTCTTTTTTCTTCCAGATAATCAGATTCACTCACAATTCGAAAAAAATTATTTTGTCTCTACTTTTGTTACATTGCAGCTTTAACCAAACAAATACGTACATCTAAACAAAACAATGGAATTAAACTTAGAATAAAGACAAAGTTTGAGTGGAAAAATAAAATGTCTAAACAAGGTTTTCCTGTTAGAGCAATAAAACAAGATCTGCAGCTTGCATGCCACAGAGTGAAGAAGAAATGACAGGACCTATACAAACAAGCATGGTGCATTCACATGTCATTATGAAGCCCAAAACCACTAAAATGAAGAAGAGCCAGCAGAACCTAAAGAAAAACTTACTCCTGCACCTCTAAATGTTGAATTCGTCTCAGAAATTTTTGTTTTACTAAACTCAGACACTTAGTGTTCTTGGTTTTTTGAAAGTCTTCTGCTTTTCCCCCTCAGATCCCCAGGATGAGAATAAGATTGGGATCGATGGAATTCAACAGTTCTGTGATGACCTCAATCTGGATCCAGCCAGCATCAGTGTTCTGGTTGTGGCATGGAAATTCCGTGCAGCAACACAGTGTGAATTCAGCAAGAAAGAGTTCATTGATGGCATGACAGAGCTGGGGTGGGCACTGTTGATAATATTTGGCTTGTGTGGTGGCTGGCAATATCATTAAAGGTGCTATGGGAATATCACACAAATCACTGAAAAAAAGGTGTGTTGAGAAATCACACCTCTTTCTGTGAGTCTTCAGCTCTGAGTACCACAGAACAATGAGTCAATCTGAAATGCTTGATGTATCTCAAATTATTTTGTACGCTTTAGATTTGCTGAGAGAGGCTGTATAGTTAAAATTAGCAGAATGGAAGAAGTCAGGCTGTAATCGCTAACCGCACCTTTAATGAGTTTTGGATTAGATTGATGATGAGCCTAAACGTTTCGTTTCATCTGCAGGTGTGACAGTCCGGAGAAGCTTCGAGCTCTTCTGCCCAGATTAGAACAGGATCTGAAAGATAGCGGAAAGTTCAAAGACTTCTACCAGTTCACCTTCAACTTTGCCAAGAATCCTGGACAAAAGGGTTTAGGTAAGGGTACCTTTTCTTTCTGCATTTCTGTGAGTTTTCACTCGGGGTTCTCACACTGAATAAACAGTTGCCTGTATTAGTTGTCTTGTCCATTTCAGATTTAGAGATGGCAGTAGCATATTGGAACCTGGTTCTGGCTGGACGTTTTAAGTTCCTAGACCTCTGGAACAGATTTTTATTGGTGAGTCATTACAGCTTTGATCCTGTTTAGCACTGAATACAAATAAAAATGGGTTTTCTGGCTGCTGCACGATGCATTAATAACCACAGAGTGGAATAATTTCCTTTAGCAATCAATTTAGATGCTCTGGTCTCTTCCTTATATTGTGCAGGAGCATCATAAGCGATCAATTCCCAAAGACACATGGAACTTGCTCCTGGATTTCGGCAACATGATTGCAGATGACATGTCAAACTATGATGAAGAAGGTGACATGCATTATCAATACTTTTTAGTTTTGTGAGCTGATACACTGACTGAATTTTTAGCGACTGTTTTTTTAAAGTCATAAATTGGCTGCATTTACTCATATAGGGTTTGTTGGATTTTAATAATGTGACGTTTTGTTTTGTTTCAGGAGCATGGCCTGTTCTCATCGACGACTTTGTGGAATACGCTCGGCCAATCGTGACGGGATCAAAACGCAAAACTGTATAGTAACGCTGCCCCCGGGCGAGAACTCACGCCTTGGTCGCTTCATTGACTTTGTAGTTTTTTTAAAGACTTGTAAGCATTATAAGAGAGAACTAAGAGAAACACTTGAAACTGACAAGCTTTGCAAAAGGAAAATCAGGATGGGAAAGATGACTCAGACTTCCACACATCACACAGGAAGGACAAGAGTGCGAAACTCAAGAGTCATCAAATGCACATGGCCAACTATATTTGCACTGGCGACTCAATTCTAGCCCGAAACCCTTGGAGATTTTGGGTGGATAACTTTGAACCTTGTACCTCATCTCCATAGCAATCAGTGTCACTCTGTAGGGCCGAGTCCTCATTGCCTACCCACTCCTCACGGTCTGAATTATGGAATAGTCAGTCTCTCCGGTTTCGTTTTAGATTATGTACTCATCTGTCTGGGTGTGTATCTCATGCAGGACGTGATGCTGATCATATCCGCATTTTAAGCCAGACATTCATGGGCAGGACAGCATGCGGCACACAACACCAGCACTATTGTTACAGTTGTAAAATACTGTATCTACTGCAGCAGTATGTACAGAGAGAAATGTATTATCAGTAATGTTTTATTATATGAAATATGAGACATATGAAAGAAAGGCGTGGTCAAAACAAGATGCCTCCATACCATGTTCTTGTGTGATTTTAGCTCAAACGTGTCATCTGCCCTGTTGCAGAACTTGTAACAGCACGGTTCAGTGTTACTCTTTTTTTTTTTTTGTTTACCAGATTTATGTTAAGGAATAAATTATTGCCCTTTATGTTCTTCTCAATCTCTAACAGCCCTGTTATTTTTTAACAGGGCATCTATGCTAGGACAACAAGAGGCTTTGCAAGCTTTCACAATGAAACATTCTCCCATCATGCTTCCGAATCAAAATTATTAGTACAGAATATTAATATCTCCCTTCATAAATCACTGAAAAGCAACCCTGAAGCATGAAGGTAGGGCGGCAGTTATATTTGGTTTGCACCAAACATTCAGGACACTCGGGTTAATTTTAGAGTCCTGAGAGCACGGTTATTAAAAAAAAAAGCTTTCAGGTTTGTCACAAGGCTTCTAGCAAAATTCAGGCATGATGTAATGTTCATCTCTTTCAGAAGTGGTTTCCTTCTTGTCAAAGAGAGCCAAATCTGCAGTGCTGAGAATATTGATGTCAGCCAAAATGCTCTGCATCGTGGTCCGTAGTGTAGCTGGCCTCTTGGTCACCCATATGACATCTTCCCTCTTTTTTTCTCTTGCTCAGTTAGGCCTGGATTGTGCCCAGTGTTTCTTTCATCCATTCTGTTCAGCTGAACTTAATGTGTTTAGGGAGATATAAAGCTCTGCCTCTGCCAATAATATTATAACCTTTTGAAGCTTTTGTAATTCTTCAGTTCTTCTGAAAGTTCAGTTTCACGGGCTGATCTTTTGTTTTAATGAATAGAAGCAGTCCAACAGTAAAATAACTGATTATATCACCTAATTTAGTGTATTTAAAACAGTTTTCGACTTCTGTGGAACATGAGTTTTTAGGCTGTCATCTGCCTGATATTCTCAATCCTCAAAAAAGTATCAGGAACAGCATACGGGTGAGTAAACGATGACAGAATTTTTATTTTGTGTGAACTATTACTTTAATGGCGGAAAGGAACTTGCAATGCAATTTAGCTGTGTACCACGAGAGAGCGGCAATGTGTTTAAAATCCAAAGAGGCTTCACGTTCACGTTTGAGAGCTTGTGTATTTATGTATTGCTGCATTTTTATTACGTGTGTTTATGTATATGTTCTAAGTGTGTAAAAAAAAAAAAAACATGTATTTTCACTGAAATGTGCATTTTTTGCTGCATTTTTCGTTGTTACTTCCAATCCATATACAGATAATAAAACAAAAAATGACGGAACTTCACAAAACCCGTGTTTCTGACTGTACGGAGTGTTATCAATGTAACACACGTTCTATGCTAACCGCGGGCTTCAATCTACACACAGAGGATCAGTCTTAAACTAATTTTCACTCTATTGCGTTTGATAAGAATGACAGTTTTTTGTATTTGACAAACAGTACAATCGCCATGAATCTTGACAGGCTTCGTAAAAGAGTGAGACACTACATCGATCAGGTAAGAAGAAGCGGTATATGTAGCATTAAGACTGTAGCTTTAATTTGTACCTCAAATGAGATTTTATAAAGCTGTTTATATGATACTACGTAATCAGAATATTATAGAAAACGAAAAAGGTAGAGCTAATACATTAAACTCGGTGCACCTGGGTGTATTTTTGAAGCTAGCCAGCTGACTCTCATGCTAACAGGTTTGAAAGCTTCTTAATTTATTTTTATATAACATAATTATTGGTTATTAATAGATATGACATCATGTTGTTTAGGGCTATTTTCTTTTCAGAAATAAATAGGTAATATAACCTCTATGAGGGCGCGTGCACGTCAGACTGCACTAGTGTGGCTAAATGATCTTCTGCAGCTTTTGATCGCTAAATAAAGTCAAGTTTTATCTTCTGTTTTATAGCAGCAGTATCAAAGTGCTCTGTTCTGGGCTGACAAAGTAGCATCTTTATCACATGGTAAGTATCTTCATCCTCCTGAACACTGAATACTGTCAAACAGCAGTGCAAGTCTTAGATAAAATTCATATTCTGTGTTAATTAAGTTACCTTGACTCTTAATAGCATACTGGACTAACCCCAGACCGTTTAATCTCTTATAGAGGATCCTCAAGACATTTATTGGTTAGCACAGTGCCTTTATTTGACAGCACAGTATCACAGAGCTTCTCATGCGCTCAGATCTCGCAAACTTGACAAGGTAAGAGCTATCGATGGATGAAAGTCATTTCAGTAGTAACAGATATTCTTAAGTCTCCGAGTTGCAGTCCTTCAAAAACCTAACCCCATAAATGAATGGACACAAATGTATTTCCATGCTGAAATGTTGGAAGTGCATTAGTGCAGTAGAATGGAGTAAAGAAATCATTGTGTTCAAGGGAGGTAATGAATTTGTATACAGTGCTTGTTATTTATAACTTCGTTTTTGGTTTTTGTTTCTCAGTTGTACGGAGCCTGTCAGTATCTAGCTGCAAGATGTCACGTGAGTAATTACATTAATGTCATGAACGTTTTAATTTTATGCATTATATAAAATAAAATATTGTGATATTGCATATAAATGCATTATATACAATATATATTTTTTGCCTTTTTTGTGGGAAAATTTGTCAAATGGATTTAATTATGTAAATATAAATAAATAAGTGTCTTGGTGTCTGTGAACTAATCAGACTAGCCTAAATATTTGATAAATGGCTGGAGCATTTATAAAATTTTATGACTGGCGGACCAATTTTTCTGAAAACCTAAATAAGGAAATAATCATTGTTTGTACTATTAAATCTTTTTGTAATCTGCAGTATGCTGCCAAAGAATACCAACAAGCTCTAGACATTCTGGACATGGAGGAAGCAGCCAGTAAAAAAATATTGGAGAAGAATGTAAAGGAGGATAGTGGCTCAAGAGTAACCGTAAAGGAATGGGAAATGTCTCCTGCCTCAGTGAGCATAACTCTTTTATTTATTTTTTAGGTTCAAAACTACTTTGTTTTTTTCTTTTTGATTTCTGGAACATTTTCTTGTTAATTGATTGTTTATTATGTTTTATTTTTGATATTTACACTGTACCTGAATGAATGAGTCTAGTTGGTCTTTAGAAATAAACTTGGTATTTGAATGGCATAACAGTTTGACTGGATCTTTTACTCCCTATGGCCTTTTCTCTCAGATCAATAGTTCCATCTGTCTCCTGCGGGGGAAGATCTATGATGCCATGGACAACAGACCCCTAGCCATGTCTAGCTACAAAGAGGCCTTGAAACTGGACGTCTACTGCTTTGAAGCCTTTGACCTTTTGACGTCCCATCACATGCTGACCGCCCAAGAGGGTGAGAGAAGCTCTTTATAATACTATCATTCAGTTTTTGAAATTCTCTGTTTTTGTACATAAAATTGCTTACAGCTTAACTAACATTATTAGTGGACCCCCCCCAAAAAAAAAAAAAAATATATATAATATAATATATATATATATATATATGTATATACATATATGTGTGTGTGTATGTATGTATGTATGTATATAAATGCTTTTAGATTCATAAAATATTATTTTGTTGTAGAGAAAGATTTCTTAGATTCTCTGCCCTTAAGTCAACAATGTACAGAAGAGGAGGTGGAATTGCTGCATTTCCTTTTTGAAAATAAATTAAAGAAGGTAAGAAGGCCTTTTTTCTATCGAAACTCTTGTAAGGTTAAATTAGGACAAAAGAAGTAAAAGATTTGTGTACCAAAGATGGTTTGCTATGATTTACATATGAAAAAGCTTTGATTGAACATTCACGTCATCATGTGGATCAGATGCTGTTCATTATTTATCCTGATATTGTTGTGTTTATTCTTCAGTTTAAAAAAGGAACGTGCACAAATTACTATGAGAATTTGAAGTACCTGTTTATTCAGTCAATGGTTTTGAAGTGCTCACTGAAGAGCTAATCAGCAACTCTCCTTTTGCAGTATAACAAACCTAGCGAGATGGTCGTCCCAGAAATAGTCAACGGTCTCCAGGACAACTTGGACGTTGTCGTCTCCCTCGCAGAGCGACATTATTACAACTGTGACTTTAAAATGTGCTACTCTCTTACCTCAATGTAAGTCTGCAAAACCTAATGTTTGGTTTGACATTTAGGCAGCGTTTGAAATCCTCTGATGTTGTTTCAAATATAGGGTTATGGTGAAAGACCCGTTTCATGCTAACTGTTTGCCAGTGCACATAGGAACCCTTGTTGAGCTAAGCAAAGCAAATGGTATGAGACTAAATATTGATTTCAGCTTTAATTTAAATGTCGACTTTTAATGTGGAATCATAACATTTATCATCTGTTGTCTTTTTAGAGTTGTTTTACCTTTCTCATAAACTGGTGGATTTGTATCCCAGCAATCCAGTGAGTTAGATTCTCTTTCATAACACAAGTTTCAGCTAAGTTTTATGTGATTGCTTTCTCATAATTTCTTTCTTTTAAGTTTCGTGGTTTGCTGTTGGTTGTTACTATCTCATGGTTGGGCATAAAAATGAACACGCAAGGCGGTATCTGAGGTACAACTGTATTCAATTATGTAAACTTACAATTCCATTCAAAAGTTTGTAGTCAGTAAGATTTTTTTTTTAAGAAATAGTTACTTTATTTAGCAAGGATGCATTAAATTGACCTGAAGTGACAGTTAAGACTTTTAGGTTGTTACAAAAAAAATAACAATTCAAATAAATGCTGTTTAAACTTTCTAAAACGTTAAGTAGCAAAACTGTTTTTTACATTAATGGCAAGTTTAGCTTTGCCTGCTCTGGAATAAATTACTTTTTTTAAATCTATTAAAATAGAGAACAGTTATTTGAATTGTTAACTAATATATAAAATTAATATTTAGTATTACAGTTACTGTAGTTCTGTTCAAATAAATGCAGCCCCGATGATTATAAGAGACTTGTTTCAACAACATTCAATTGTTTTACTGAAATTGTCACATAATGTTGTCTAACATACATTTCTTACTAAAGAAGCCACTCATATCTTCAAAGAAATACAAAATAAGTGAAAAAGTATTGTAACCTTTTGCCCTATTACATAAATGCAAATATTCTGGGGGAAAAACACTTTTTAGTGCTGACCCTACAGAACTCACTTTCCCATAGCGGTCATTTTCGTGAAACACGTTTCTGTGCTAAATCTTGCAACATGTTTTCGTAATGATAGCAGTAGATTTGTAGATGAGGAAACTTGTGGTTAACATCGAAATCCCCCTCTACAGTAAAGCCACCACACTGGAGCGCACATACGGACCAGCATGGATAGCATACGGTCACTCGTTTGCTGTGGAGAGCGAACACGATCAGGCCATGGCTGCGTACTTTACTGCTGCCCAGCTCATGAAAGGGTTTGTAGACCTGCGGTGCTTGTGACACTTCAATTCATTAGGACAAGACAAATATTTGCCTCTAGTTTAGGCCTAAAAAACAACTTTCTGACTTCCTGTTTGAGCAGATGTCACTTGCCCATGCTGTACATCGGTTTGGAGTATGGACTCACTAACAACCCCAAGCTGGCAGAACGTTTCTTTAGCCAGGCCCTCAGCATTGCGCCTGAGGACCCCTTTGTCATACATGAGGTAGCTGTGGTTGCCTTCCAGAATGGAGAGTAAGTGAATACATAAGCATTATGTTCATCAGTTGTTAGTGATTTTGTACAAGCTTCGCTGATGAACGCTTTGCTTTGTTGCAGTTATAAAACAGCCGAGAAGTTGTTTCTAGATGCTATGGATAAGATCAAGGCCATTGGAAATGAGGTAACCATCCTGTTGCTTCTATCATCTAGTTGTTTTTCTTTGTTGGTCAGGATAGATGTTAGTCAGAGTAGATGTCATGATGCACTTTTATGTTCTTGGGTGCATCGTTCAACTGATGAAACAATGAAAATACCTCTTTTACACAAATTTCCAATAGACAAACAGATTCAGTTACTCAAATTCGGTTGTCAAAATAAAAAATATGTCTTTTCTTTATAGCATATTAACTTTAATGGCCGTATTTCTCACTTTTGGTACATTGTGGGAATCATACCCTTGTAAAATGTTCTGTTCTTTTAATGAATCATTTCTTTTTTTAGGTGACGGTAGACAAATGGGAGCCACTCTTAAACAATTTGGGTCATGTCTGTCGAAAATTGAAGTAAGTTGAAAGAATCCTGATTTTACAGTGCATTTTAGTTTTTAGTACATTTACTTTTCGTTTTTCATAACCTACGCTACCATTCAAATGTTTGGGGTTGACAGAAATTAATTATTTTTAAAAAATGACGTGACATACAGCCAAGTATGGTGACCCATATTCAGAATTATGCTGCGGCGTCCGCAGTTGGAGCATCAGTCGTGGTAATGCCGGCCCTAAACTCGAACCCACAACCCTAGGGTTAGGAGTCAAACTCTCTAACCACTAGTCCACGACTTCCCAAAACAAGCACTCTATTAAAGTGGAGAAAACAAGACACAAAACAGAGAAAGGATGCCATGTGACCATCTTCGTTAAAATACCACTCCTGATCATTTTAGAAGCAGACACTTTTTAGTCACAATTCCAGGCTAGTGCGTCACTATGGCCCAGATCTCATAATGAGCTGCATTCAGTTGATCAAGGGTGTAAAAAGTTGAGCAGTAATAGTAAAGACATTTTATAATCTTACAAGAGATTGTTTGAAATAAATGCTGTTCTTTTTAACCTTCTGTTCATCAAAGAATTCTGAAAAATGATCAGTCGCCACAAAAATATTTCAACTTTGATAAGAAGAAACGTTTCTTTTAGAAGCATTTTAGAAAGATTTCTGAAAGATCATGTGACGGTAAAGACTGGAGTAATGGCTGCTGAAAATTCAACTTTGCCATCACAGGAATAAGTTATATTTTAAAATATTATTTAAAATCAAATGCAGCCTTGTTGAGTGTAAGAGACTTCAAAAACATTACACATAAATCTTACAAAACCCAAACTAAATGGCAGTGTACATACACTACATATTGGCAAATATTGCAGCTGAAATACCTCATTATATGCCTTTTAAAATAGATGGGATCTGGGCCATAGTGACGCACTAGCCTGGAATTGTGACTAAAAAGTGTCTGCTTCTAAAATGATCAGGAGTGGTATTTTAATGAAGATGGTCACATGGCATCCTTTCTCTGTTTTGTGTCTTGTTTTCTCCACTTTAATAGAGTGCTTGTTTTGTTCTGTCACTCTAGTGTTTCATGAATTATTCATGTCCACCCACTGGATATCAAAGGGCTCGCAATTCACACTTGAAGATCATTTCACTCATGATTCTATAGTTATAAATGGCTCTTTAATTATTTATTTTCTTGTCTTTGTTTGTTTGGTTTTTGGACTTTATCAATAAAACAATTTGTCCTAAAAAATGTTTAAGTTTGAAAATTTCAACATTGATACAATGTTCAGAATTCTAAATCTACTAAATTAGGCTTGGTTTTGTTTTTCTTCCAAGTATTCAATCCTTTATAGGTACATCTGAAAAAGGACATGCACATTGAGCATTTCATCTACACAAAACTGAAACCTGAGCGTACATAAAAAAGGGAAACTAGACCCACACTAAATATGAAAAATCGATAATTATGTGCAGTGTTTATACTCTCAAGTCGACATTTGATTACGATTTTCCACTGCCTCTATAGCGAGCTTGTCTAGACGTTTATCTGCTGCAATAGACACAAATCAGGTCAGTGATTGCTTTCATCTTGTTTGTGTAGGAAATATGAACAGGCTCTCGAATACCACAGGCAAGCTTTGGTCCTCATCCCACAGAATGCCTCCACTTACTCAGCCATCGGTTATGTGCACAGCCTCATGGGAGATTTTGAGAGTGCCATCGACTACTTTCACACTGTGAGAATATATAACCATCATAATTTGTTGGTCTTTTTTTTTTTTATCAATGATGATTCACTTCAAACATTTAAACTCCTTTATTAGGCACTTGGTCTTAAACGAGATGACACATTTTCCGTAACCATGCTGGGTCACTGCATCGAGATGTATATCAGCGACTCGGATGCTTACATTGGTAAGACAACCATCCATACGCTTTGTATGCAGCATCTAATTCGTAACTTTTCTTTGCAACTGTTAACTTATCTTGTTTTGCAGGAACTGATATCAAAGAAAAAGTGAGAAAGACCCTCAGCACGCCTGCACTGATGAAGATGCTCAACACTTCTGCTGACGGCAATGAGAGCAGAGCACAACCCGTAGAAGAGGTCAACGTGTGCCTGGAAACGCAGTCTTTCAATGCTGACAAACAAACCGATGCTTTCCAACGCTTCCTCTTAGAATGTGACATGCATGAGAGCGATATGATGCTGGAGACGTCCATGTCTGACACCAGCACGTGATTGAGACCTATAAATGGGTCAAAGAGGAACTTTGAGCATGAGATGATAATAGAATGTGACACTAAAGAGGACACAACCAACCCACCCTCCCTCCATCCGCCACCCCTGCCCTGTCCTCCGTGTCGGACCCCTGTGGATTTTTTTTTTACTATGAATAAATGTAAAGAAGTGAATGCAAAAGGGTTCAAATGATTTCATCAATAAACCCCGCATCCATATTTTTTACACAGATTTGTGTATTCTCATTGCTGGTCTATTAAAACATCGGTTTTGTGGATGAGGCTGAGCAAAATGTGATATTTACATTGCCAATCAGGCGATAACATTTATCTGCTGACATTTTAGAAAACCCTGAAATTAGTCAACCAAAGGAAGTTACTTGCAACAACTTTGATCAGTGATTTTATCAGTCATCTCAAATCTGTGTCTGAAGTTGAGAATGCCCGGTAATCTGTGCATTTCTTGTGCAAGTCACCAAAATCAGCCCACAGATTTTATCAGCTTTATTCTTTTTGGGAAATTTGTTTTCGTAACGCTTTATAAAACTTGAAGCTTTGTCCAACCAGATCAGTAGTGAAATACAAGAATATGATGATTAATATGATTTGTGTGATAACAGTGTACACTTTTGGTCATTAAAGATTTTTTTTTTTAATGTTTCTGAAAGCAGTCTCTTATGCTCACCAAAGCTGTATTTATTTGATAAAAAATGCAGAAAAAAATGTTATGTGAAATATGATTAACATTTTGAAATGGTTTTCTCTTTTGAAATGTTATTTATTAGGGACACATTAAATGAGACAGTGAGACATTAATAATATATATATATATTTTCAAATAAATGCTGTATAAATGTATCATAGTTCCACAAAAATACAAAACGGCACAACTGCTTTATTCCAAACTTGTGACCAAAAGTGTATGCTGATGTTACCACTGAAAGTTATTTTAAAGTGTTGCTGGTTTATTTATTTTGCTGTATTCAAAGCCCCTCTCAAGGGGGCATCTGGCACCTCCTCCATAATTATGCATCAGGAACGTCATGGGGTCTTTCAGATCGGCCCCTGAAGTAGAGCAGAAGTGTCTTAGTTTGGTGCCACTGAAATGTGCAGGCTGTGTCACTCTGGATGCTCCCCAGTTGGAAGCTGGCTTGTGAGCAGCAGAATTAGTCATGGGCTGCACACCATCCAAATCCAACATCACCTACTCGCATGTGCGTGTGAGTCAGGATCTGGACACCTGTTCCACATTTGTGCCCAGTATAAAGAGCTCCGTTTCCACGCCAGAGAGGCCTTCACCTCAGCTCTGCATTGAGACGGCCAGCGGGAAGCAAACGTTTCTCAGTGGTAAGACACACTACAACACCTTTAATTATAGATAGTGATACTCTAAATAGAGGAAATAATGTAGCTAGATATAAGTAAATGGATGAAGAGATATATTTGTAGAGTGATGGATTTTGGTCATATTTTATATTAGGTGACTTTAACTACTAAATAGTTATAAATAATAAAAAATAAAATAAATTGTAGGAACAGTGTGCCTACTGTACGTAATTGTATGTTGTACTGCAAATCACAAATCGCTTCTATTGAGACGGGATGCTGAAGTTAAGGACAGGTGTAATTAGATATAACTGTGGGGTTTTTTTTTGTTGGTAACACTATTTTAAGGTATCCTTGTTACACATTACATGTACTTACTATAATAATAATAATAAATTATGCATAATAACATGGAAGTAACACTAAAAACCAAACTATTAATATTAATATTACTCAGCACTTAAACGTATAATTACACTGTAACAAGGACACCTTAAAATAAAGTGTAACCTCTTTGTTTTAAATTTAATGTTAATAAGTTTATTGTTGCTCAGTAAATTTTGTACGTTGAATCGTGGATGCGAATTCACCATTTTCAACTTTATTTTCAAATTATTCAGATACCATATATATATATATTTTTTTTTTTTTTTTTTTTTTTTGTGTGTGTGTGTGTGCGCGCAGGATACTATAGATCAGTTTTGTAAGTGAGGATAAAACAAATAAATAAAACTGTGACATATTATACCTAAACATACTTCATACAGTGGACTACCAGTAAAACTGATAGAAATTTGGGACAAAAGAATTATTCACACACTTTGACCTGACCATGTTTTAAGTTTTCTTTTTTTTTTAATTGCCAATGCACGTTTTTACACCTCAGACTGAACAAAATTAAGCATTGCTCGTTAATCATTTGACTTAAACTGGCATTATCTAATTGTGTAGGCTACTGAAATTTAACAGCTGAATAATTTTTGGTTGATTGTAATCCATAACATACTTTTCTATCAAAGTCATCTGACATTAAACTCTGAGTTCTTGTCATATTTTATTACCATTTTTAAACCGTTGCGAATAAGCAGGGATAATGTGAGAAATGTTAAAGGTGTCCGAATAAATTTGGGTTTGTCTGTATGCATGCTTTTTGATACAGATGAGTCGATTTATGAGTCAGTACGTCGAGACGAACGGATAAATACTTTTTCAAATAAATAAAGTTATATACTTTTGTAGATAGACAGGACAGTCCCACATTTTTTGACAATAAATATAATGGCTAGGTTATATCTGTATAATTGATACTTAATGTTTTCGCCGACGGATGGATAGATAAACCTGCAGATAAGTAAGGGAATGGAACAGAATACAGATGCACTGACAGACGGTCTCGTGTCTCTTGCAGTTCCTAGTCATGACTGTTACGGTCACTCGGTGAGTCAGCCCAGCAGCCCAGGCATATGGAGCACAGTCAGCACCGGCAGCCCGTTCGGACCGGAGCCACCGTGCGTCCAGGCGAGCTGCACCGACAGCGACTACATGGACGACACCGCGGCTCCCGGCACTACACGATGACATTATTATCCCCCTCCACCTCGCTCAAACGAAGATATTTGTTTTACTTCAGTAATATATTTGTGTATCTCTCTAGTATCTAAATCGAAAGATGAACCAAACAACCATATTCTGTTTAGTTTCACAGTTTAAAATAACGTAGCTCTGCTTCATAATTCTGTTTTTGTTGCATAAACAAAATGCAACGAGGCATTACATGACAAGAACAAACGCTAGTCTCGCGGTATTTGGGTGAATTCCGCGAGAGTTTGCGGATTTCGGACAGCGAAGAGGGCGAAATGGAGATATGAGGTCTGAAAAGGAGCAGAGGGCTGGAAGCAGGGAGAGAGGCAGCGTGGATATCCAGTTCAGGGAGTGTCAGAGGGAGCAGGACAACCTCGCGGTGAACCCGAAGCACAAGGAGGAGAAAAAGGAGATCTTCACCAAGGTAAATGGCGCAGTTGTTTGGTAGGCTGGGAGAGTGTGATGATGATGATGATGATGATGATGATGGAGGGAACGGGATTCAGCACCATAGACAGCGAAAGCGCAGGACAGCCTGATGAAACGAAGATCCCAGTGGCACCAATCATTGCATTCCTATGCAATTAGGCCTATCATTTTGGATGGATTAATTAAGTCCAGGCGTTGAATATTTATATGCATCTAGAATTTTACAAAAGAGCACCTTCAGTGGTGCAATAGACATTAGAAAATTTATATTTTTAATATTTATTAGATTTTTAAACTTTTTATAAGAAATCCTCAATGATGAAATATAGAGGGAAAATTGTCTTTTATTCAACTGAAAAACAAAAAATGCAAAAAAAAATGTAGGTGCATTTTGAAATCAATTTGTACTTTATGAAATTAAACATTTATTTTAATAAATTTCATGCAGGTATAAACATGTAAACACTGCAAAATGTTTTTGCCACAAACTCAACTGACAGGCAAGTAATTGCACAAAATTATATAGTATACATAAAAATAAATAATAAACAACACAAATGATATCCCCTTTAAAGTAGCAGTCAGTCAAGTTTATTATTTAGTAAACTGATTTCCACTTTAATACAATATACTATATATATATATATATATATATATATATATATATATATATATATATATATATATATATATATATATATTTTTTTTTTTTTTTTTTTTCTCACCATATTATTTATATTTTTATTGTTACCAAATTCTGTTTTAGCATGTCTAACTATTTGAATTCATAACACAACTTAATTTATTCATTTTATTTTTCTTTCCCTCAGAAATTCTGTGTTGTGTATTTACATTTTTCTGGTTATCAAATGAAGGCATAAAACATTAATTTCATCCTTTATCATTTCATTATTGAAAATTAAGCAAACTTTATTTTTTGGCAAACAAAGGGGATTTACTATTAAAATTAAAACATGGAAGTAATGTTGTGTGATTATTCCTTTAAAATAATGTTTGTTTCATTTTAGTAGTAGTAATAGTAGTAGTAGTAGGCTAGGCTGTACATTCTGTTGTCGTTATTTCAAAACGGACTTTTATTTTTCAGGTTCATACTTTTCAGTTGGCCAAGATTAATCAAAATTAAAAGAAATAAACATTTGAAATATATCAGTCTGTGTGTAATGAATGGATATAATATACAAGTTTCACTTTTTGAATGTAATTAGTGAAAAAAAATCTACTTTTTGATGATATTCTAATTATATGACCAGCACCTGTATAACCCAAATTTATCGAACACATGGAAAATTTTAATAATGTATTGTTAGTTTTTTTTCCATGCATTTGCAATTAATGAGGACTGGATTTTTAATGATTAAAATGACATGAAAGGACCATAACAGCATTCTGTTTGATTCATGCACAGGGATTTTGGACTCTTCAATAAAATTAGACTGTAATAAGTGAAGGAATTAGAAATATTCACAGCCCCACCTAAGCACTAAAATTTCAGTTTTGATTTTGTATACTAGTAAGGTCTCTCTTTTTTATCTCTTGCAGTGTTCTACACACACATTATGCTATGTTCGTTTTTGTTATTGCCATTTTATTTCTAATATTTGCAACTATTATTTTGTAATTATGGTTGCTGATCTTGCTTTGATGTTGATGATTTTTTTTTTAGTTCAATTTTGTTTAAACATGCTTCTTTTTATATAGGTTGTCATACGCCGACTGCCACCCAGTCTATCAAAAGACCAGCTCGAGGAGCATCTGAGTCCTCTTCCATCTTTTGACTATTTCGAGTTCTTTCCCGCTGATCAGAGGTATATTTGATTTGTGTATATTAATATACTGTGATCAGGAGCACTGTCATTGTCTTATACATGTGCATGTTTTTATATATATAATTTCCCCAGCTTGTACCCACATCTCTTCTCAAGAGCATACATCAACTTCAAAAACCCAGAGGATATCATTATTTTCAGAGATCGCTTTGATGGCTATGTATTCATTGACAATAAAGGTAATTCATTTTCATAGTTTATTTTACTCTTTATTCCCCCTCAAACTAGTTAAGTATAATAGTGGTAATAGAAAATGGTTTATATTTAGTCTAATATATAACAAGTCCATTAAATATTTGTTTAATATAATATTTGTTTTATATTTGTTAAATTTAGGCCAAGAGTTTCCAGCTGTTGTAGAATTTGCTCCATTTCAGAAGGTTTCCAAGAAAAAGTTAAAGAAGAAAGATGCTAAAGCAGGAACTATTGAAGAAGGTGTTTATAATTTTAATTTATAAAACATTATTTATACAAACCCGATTCCAAAAAAGTTGGGACACTGTACAAATTGTGAGTAAAAAAGGAATGGAATAATTTACAAATCTCATAAACTTATATTTTATTCACAATTGAATATACTGTAGATAACATATCAAATGTTGAAAGTGAGACATTTTGAAATGTCATGCCAAATATAGGCTCATTTTGGATTTCATGAGAGCTACACATTCCAAAAAAGTTGGGACAGGTAGCAATAAGAGGCTGGAAAAAGTTAAATGTACATATAAGGAACAGCTGGAGGACCAATTTGCAACTTGTTAGGTCAATTGGCAACATGATTGGGTATAAAAAGAGCCTCTCAGAGTGGCAGTGTCTCTCAGAAGTCAAGATGGGCAGAGGATCACCAATTCCCCCAATGCTGCGGTTTCTCAGAGAAAAATTGCAAAGAGTTTGAAGTTATCATCATCTACAGTGCATAATATCATCCAAAGATTCAGAGAATCTGGAACAATCTCTGTGCGTAAGGGTCAAGGCCAGAAAACCATACTGGATGCCCGTGATCTTCGGGCCCTTAGATGGCACTGCATCACGTACAGAAATGCTACTGTAATGAAAATCATTACATGGGCTCAGGAATACTTCCAGAAAACATTGTTGGTGAACACAATCCACCGTGCCATTCGCCGCCGTTGCCGGCTAAAACTCTATAGGTCAAAAAAGAAGCCATATCTAAACATGATCCAGAAGCGCAGGCGTTTTCTCTGGGCCAAGGCTCATTTAAAATGGACTGTGGCAAAGTGGAAAACTGCTCTGTGGTCAGACGAATCAAAATTTGAAGTTCTTTTTGGAAAACTGGGATGACATGTCATCCGGACTGAAGAGGACAAGGAGAACCCAAGTTGTTATCAGTGCTCAGTTTAGAAGCCTGCATCTCTGATGGTATGGGGTTGCATGAGTGCGTGTGGCATGGGCAGCTTACACATCTGGAAAGGCACCATCAATGCTGAAAGGTATTTCCAAGTTCTAGAACAACATATGCTCCCATCCAGATGTCGTCTCTTTCAGGGAAGACCCTTGCATTTTCCAACATGACAATGCCAGACCACATACTGCATCAATTACAACATCATGTCTGCGTAGAAGAAGGATCCGGGTACTGAAATGCCCAGCCTGCAGTCCAGATCTTTCACCCATAGAAAACAGTTGGTGCATCATAAAGAGGAAGATGCGACAAAGAAGACCTAAGACAGTTGAGAAACTAGAAGCCTGTATTAGACAAGAATGGGACAACATTCCTATTCCTAAACTTGAGCAACTTGTCTCCTCGGTCCCCAGACGTTTGCAGACTGTTATAAAAAGAAGAGGGGATGCCACACAGAGGTAAACATGGCCTTGTCCCAACTTTTTTGAGATGTGTTGATGCCATGAAATTTAAAATCAACTTATTTTTCCCTTAAAATTATACATTTTCTCAGTTTAAACATTTGATATTTCATCTATGTTGTATTCTGAATAAAATATTGAAATTTGAAACTTCCATATCATTGCATTCTGTTTTTATTCACAATTTGTACAGTGTCCCAACTTTTTTGGAATTGGGTTTGTAAATTTCAAGTTTTTATAAAAAGTGACTTTACTAAATAAAATATATACTGCAGAAAGCTAATATATTTGTTTAACACTTTATTTAAAATCATTTTTCAGACCCAGAATACAGGAGATTTCTGGAAAATTACTCTTGTGATGAGGAGAAATCAGTGGCAAATCCAGAAACACTGCTGGGGGAGATTGAAGCTAAAACCAGAGAACTCATAGGTACTGTTTTGGAAATTGTTAGTCTGTTTGTAGATAAATGTATGTCAGGACATATATTTACAGGACAAGTGTATTACAAAGCTAGTTTTAGTTTATTTTGATGAGAACATTTTGATGTTGTGAATTTCTACTATAGAGCTGTTCAGTCATGACATCAATTTGCAGGCCAGTCTTGTAGGATAATTTGTAATGGGCTGCTATTGGCTTATTATATAGGTTTTTAACAGATGAGTAAAATATGTCTGTGGTGAACATTACTTGAACTAGAACACAACAGATGTTCCCCATCGATACTTCACTCGTACTGCGTCTGCTAAGACGCTATGGGAAAACTCATTTTTCTCCAGTGACTGAAGCCTTTTCAATAACACAGTGTAACTGCACGGCCATTGGTTCATGCAGTGAATTTAAAATGAACTAATGCCTCGGGAGCGGAGCAGCATGAGCCTATGGCGATGAAAAAAAAAAAAAAATCAGCTAAGCCTTGAGCTCTGTAATTAAACTCTATACAGCAATACTGGAGATGCTGTTAAGTGCCCCTCATTAGGGTATTAGGTGTCCTTCACACTTAATGCAGGCAGCGTCTGAAGAGTAGCTTACTCCTCAGACGTTTTATACTACTTTTTGGGTAATTCAAATTACTCATCAATGTCTGTGACTCATGGTGGATGTCCTTCCTTTTGTCGCTTACGTTCTGTCTGTGTCTAGTAGTCTTCCTTTTCTTCGTCATCGTCATCTTTGTCTGCCTATCATGTTGTGGCCAAATCTTTGTACTCTGCTTCAAAATGGTAAGGTACTGCACAAATTTCTGCCGCAAAAGTGTTAAATTGGTTATTTCATGTTGGTTTGCTCCAATGACATCCCGTTTGGATCCATTCCTCACAGATAAAGGTACGGCCTCTCCCGTCCTTCTCACACTTGTTAAAGTGCCCCATGGTTGGGATTTGGGTCTCAAGCAAGACCTTGGCCTCCACCTTTCTTCTAGGTTCCTGGGGCTTCTCTTCCACCATATCCAGTAATGCTTCTGTCTATGAGATAAAACATCCCATACTCTTTTAAATTCTTAACAATTTTTTCTGTACCTTCAATGTAAAGCAAATACAAAAATTTGGTTTATCACTTTTTTTTCTTCAATATACACTCTTTTACCTCATCATATTACATCTCAGTATTTCAACAAACACTTTTGGCCCTTCCAGCTCATAGTGATGTGATATCATCGCAGAATCAGAATGTTGAAGAGCTGGTGAATTGTTTCAATTCTTCATGTTCAGAAATTCTAAACATAATTGCCCCTTATAAAATTAAAAAACTGAAATCAAATAATCAACCATGGTTTAATAGCGACATAAACATTTTAAGGAAAAAATTTAGAAGAGCAGAAAGACAATGGAAGAAGGACAAATTACAAATCTCATATCAAATCTTACAGAGTAACTTGTCTAACTTCCAAGAAGCAGTTTCATTGGAAAGGGCAAAATACTTCTCTAACATAATCTCAAAATATTCCCATTGCCCAAAGATACCGTTTTCTACATTAAACTCAGTATTAAACCCTTCTAGACCTGCTGGCCCAGAACCTAGCTTAGACTTATGTGAGAAGTTTTGCAACTTCTTTATAAACAAAGTTACTGACATTAGGGCACAGATCTCTAGCAATTTAACTCAGAATTATCAATATACAAATATTTGCCCCTCTGCTTTTTCAAATTTTCAGAATATTTCACACTCTGAGCTGTTGAGCATTATCTCTAACATGAATCCAACCACTTGGTCTTTTGATGCCATTCCCACAAAGTTACTAAAGGATGTTCTGTCCTCTGTGTTCCCAAGTCTACTTTCTATTATTAATAGCTCTTTGCAAACGGGTACTGTACCATTTTGCCTTAAACAGGCTGTGGTCCATCCTTTACGCAAAAAAGCTAATCTCGATCCTTCTGATTTTAACAACTATAGGCCCATTTCAAAACTTCCATTTTTGTACAAAGTTCTGGAAAAGTGTGTACTAAATCAAATTTCCCCCTATTTAATCTCTAACAACATTCTGGATCCTTTTCAGTCTAAACACAGTACTGAATCTGCACTTTTGAGGGTAGTAAATGACCTCTAACTACCTGCAGACTCTGGCAACTGTACTGTTTTTCTATTATTGTACTTAAATGCGGCTTTTGATACTGTGGATCATCGTATTTTGTTAAAGAGATTGTACCTTGAAGTTGGCATTTGTGATGGTGCACTAGATTGGTTTGCATCATATCTCGCGAACAGGAATTTTTGTGTGGAAATTGGAGAATTTTCATCAAGCTCAGTTCCTATCACTTGTGGGGTGTCCCAGGGTTCAATTCTGGGTCCAATCTTATTTTCCTTATACTTACTCCCTCTTCGTTGCATTTTTGCGTCCCATAAAGTTTCATATCACATTTATGCCGATGACACTCAGCTCTGTTTTCCATTAAAATCAGGTACTGATTCAGTTTCCTCTCTGATAGCTTGTTTAGAGGACATTAAGGCTTGGATGGACAATAATTTCCTTCAATTAAATTCGAAGAAGACTGATGTTATGTTATTTGGCCCTTTACACCATTTAAATAATATAAGTTCTACCCCAGGCCCCTTTCAAGATAACATTCGTGATAAAGTTAAAAATCTGGGAGTTACCCTTGACCCTGAGTTAAAATTTGATAAACAAATCAACTCTGTAGTTAGAGTCAGTTTTCTAGGGGACTTTGCGAGCTGAAAAATATTCTGAGCTTTAGTGATTTGGAGACCGTTATTCATGCGTTTATTTCAACCAGGCTGGACTACTGTAACACTCTATATGCTGGAATAAATCAGTCCTCGCTCTCGCGTTTACAACTGGTACAGAATGCTGCGGCTCTTTTTTTAACAGGGACAAAAAAGAGAGAACATATTACACCTGTGTTGTCATCACTTCATTGGCAACCTGTTTGATTCAGAGTTGATTTTAAGGTTTTAGTATTTGTATTTAAATCACTTCATGGTCTTGCCCCTTCATATATTTCAGACCTTCTCCACTCGTGTTTTCCAGTGAGAATGCTCAGATCTTCCACCAAGATGATATTAAATGTTCCAAAATCTCGACTTAAATCCAAAGGTGGCAGAGCATTCTCAGTTCTTGGTCCTAAGCTCTGGAATTCTCTACCTTTGTCTATTAGACTTTCCCCTACTCTTTCTACATTTAAATCTTCTCTTAAAACATAATTTTTTTCTCAGACATGTGTGTAATTTGATATTAATTATTAAATGAATATAAAATTTTTTTAGTCTTAAATATTGTTTTATATTGCATGATGTTCCTGTCTTAATTTTATTACTTTTGTTTTGGTTTCTTTTGATATTTTATTATTAGTGTTTAAATTGTATTGTATGAGGATTTTTTATTTGGTATGTTGTGCAGCACTTTGGTCAGCATTTATGGTGTTTTAATCATTTCTCCTTCTCATTTTTTCAGTGTTATATTGCTTCATTACAATTGTACTGTCATTGCTTAATACAACATTTTTCTACATTTCCTATAATTTCATATAATCACATATCTTCCGCTTTTTAATTTAATCCAATTTACACATTTTCTATATTGTACATAACATTTCTTGTCTATCTGTGTCCAACATTTGCTCTTCTATACCAGACACCAGATCCATTTTTGTATTTTATTCCCTGTAATGTTGACTTCAGGCCAGTCATTTTTTATTTGATGTAACACTCTGGGGGAAGTTGTGGCCTAATGGTTAGAGAGTTTAACTCCTAACCCTAAGGTTGTGGGTTCGAGTTTCGGGCCGGCAATACCATGACTGAGATGCCCTTGAGCAAGGCACTGAACCCCCAACTGCTCCCCGGGTGCCGCAGCATAAATGGCTGCCTACTGCTCCAGGTGTGTGTTCACGGTGTGTGTGTTCATTGCTGTATGTGTGCACTTTGGATGGGTTAAATGCTCAGTTCAGTTCATCTTTATTCATTTCCCGAAGGCAATTTGGTTGCAGCAAACAAGCACACACATAAAACAATGTCACACCCACATACACAAAAATTTTTTACCTAGAATTTAAAAACTTTACAGCTGAATTTTTAAACCGATTAGTTTTACTAAGCGAAGTTCTATACCGGCTACCAGACGGGAGAAGATGGAACTCAGAATACAAGGGGTGAGAATCATCTAACAAAATGTTCTCGGCTTTACCCAACACCTGTCTATGGTATAACTGAGCCATAGTCATCTGCTTCCTCCCTGTTATTTTGTTTCCCTGATTTACCATCCTTTCAATACGGTTTTTATTTTTCACATTCAGAGAGTTGAACCAGCACAACAATGAAAAGGATAAAAACGACTCAATATAGGATCTGTAAAACATGCACATCAATGTTTTATCCACATTAAATGACCTCAATTTCCTTACGCAATACAATCTTTGCTGCCCCTTCTTACACAAAGCATCAGTATTTGCAGAAAATGTCAGTTCTAATCTAATACAGTACCCAAATACTTGTACTGTTCAACACTCTGGAAACCCGCTTTATTAATACTTATTTGCTTATCATCAATTGATTTCCCCCTATAATCTATAATCAATAGTCATCTCTTTAGTTTTCAGAACAATAAGTTTTAAAAAAGCATTCTGACACCAAACAGTAAAATCCTCAACCACAGAACCATGCGTAGAATCCTCCTCACTCAATAAGCTAATGATTACAGAGTCGTCAGCATATTTTAAGATGTGCCTATTTTCAAAACTACTCTTACACGCATTAGTATACAAAAGGGAGAAAGAACGCACCCTTGAGGTGACCCAGTCGATGACACCAACCATTCAGAATAACAGTCGTTTACTTTGACTCTCTGTGTTCTCTGCACAAGGAAATCTAAAATCCAGCCTACCAAATAAAAATCCAACCCAAATTCTTTAATGAGTTTGTCAATTAAAATATGTGGCTGAATGGTATTGAAGTCAGATGAAAAATCGATAAAAAGTAATTTAAAAAAAGTTTTCAGCTTCTCTAAATGCTGAAATACTAAATGTAAGAGAGTTGCGACAGCATCCTATACGCCTCGCTTATTTCTGTACGCAAATTGAAGAGGGTCTAGAGAACTCTCAGTCTTATGCATAATTTCTCTCTTAACAAATTTTTCTAAACATTTCATCACTAAGGATGTAAGCGCCACAGGTCTAAAATCATCTAATAACTGTGCATTCTGCTTTTTTGGCAATGGAATCAAAGTAGACTGCTTCCACCGTGCAGGTACTTTTTGTATTTTTAGGGACCAGGCAAAAATGTAATAAAATATTGGTCCTAACTGCTCAGCACATTCCTTAAGTAAACAACCCCCTATATTATCAGGCCCCGGTGCCTTCCTGATTTTACATTGTTTAAAAACTGTTATCACATCTCCTACACAAAAAGGGACACCAACATTATCTCTGTTTATTCTACACTTATTTTTCAAATCCTCAATTTCTAATTCAAAATCATGCGTATCAAATCTCATATAAAAATGATTAAAATCCTGTGATAAAGCTGCATCTGAACTGAATCCATTCAAACTAATTCTATTATTTATTTTCCTACTATCCTGACCTGTAATTAAATGCATCCCCTCCCAAACAATTCAAGATCTTCCTTATAAACTGCTTTAGCCCTCTTTATTTCACACTTAATTTCTCTTTTTAGCATATAATACTCTACAGTATTTCCCTCTTTGAAAGCCCTGTTCCTTTTTGACAGAAGAATCTTGAGTGATTTTGTTACCCACGGTTTACTGTTTGGAAACTACAAATTTCATCTGTGTCTGAACCAGAGTCCATAAAAACAGTCCAATCTGTACAATCCAGACACCCTTTTAAAAGTAACGTAGCATCTTCAGACCAGACTTTCATCTTAATTACCTGTGGCTTTTCATGTTTCAGAACAGTTTTATATATAGGAACAAGTAAAACCATATTATGATCTGAGGTTCTCAAAGGTGGTTTACCAAATGACTTGTAAGCTCCTTTAATCGACCCATAACACAAATCCAGAATTGAGTCCTTTCGTGTTGGGCAAGTTACATACTGATTAAAGTGGCCCAGTGATTTCTTTAAAGAACACTTATTAAAATCTCCCAGAATAAAACAGGGTGCGTCGGGAGATGCGGATTGTATTTCATGAACCACCCGTTCAATCTCCCTTACCGCATTATCCGCATTTGCTCGGGGGTGGATGTACACTACCGTAATGAGCAGCTGAGGAAACTCCCGGGGCAAGTACTGAGGTCTTAGTGCCACAGTCAATAACTCGATATCTGAAATGCAGAGCACGAATTCTGAGTATGGGTCACCCTACTTGGCTGTATGTCACATCGCTCACTCACTTTTAAGCTCTAACTTGCCTGCTCTCTTATTTTGCAATCTTACTTCTCTAAGATCATCTTCTGATGACTCATTACTCTCACTGTCTGTCTGTCACTCTCACTTCCCTAATTATGTTTCTTATTAAAAATCTGCTCTCTTTTTTAGATTGTTCTTTACTACATGGCTGCGTATTATAGTCAGTCATTATAGTATGTGCTATACTCCTCCATTTCGGAGAACCTCTAGTCACCCTTACTGTTCCTGCTTGTTGAGGACCTAATCTAAACCTCATATTCTCTATTTCCTTAAGAGTTTCTTCCCCTAAACATACAAAAACTGCTCCAGGTATTCCTGATGCTTTAATAATCTGTGGATTTCCATTTACTACCACCATACCACCTGAGGTATTCTCTGTCAAGCCTACATACATTCAGATCATTATCTGTTGTAACTGTATTTCTGTAATAGCTGACCAAGGTGGATGTGGGTCAGCTACTGTGACTACACTATCTCTGTCATCATCTACAGGTGGTAAAGTAAGCAGGAAATCATGTGCATTTTGAAACTCTGTCATTGACTCTCTTTATATCCTAACCTTTCCCACAGTAGGAGTCTCACCCCAAAACTTCTTCAGGTTCTTCCCATTCATAGTGTTTTATTTTGCCCAGGTTCTTTTTACAAACCATGCTGATAATTCCCTCTGCCTCTGAGATTTTATACTGTATAGTCACTTCCTGCTCATGGTGGCTTCCTTTTTCTAGGGCCCACTGTATGCCTGCTGAGCCAACTTCTGACTCTTGAAAGTCTACTCTCTGCAGTCCATCCCTACTTGATAACCATAAAAGCATCCGACCTGGCTCTGTTACCTGGATTGAGGTTTCTGCCCTTAAGGCTATTTTCTCCCAGGCTTTCACCCTGTGGTCTCTCCAGGTATATGCCTGTATTGAGATACTGCTGGATTTTCTCTGGGCTTTTTTACCTGTCATAGTAGAGCGTCCCCTACTTCAGGTTTTTCAACTCTATAGCCCCTCTAGACCCCTCTAGGTCTCACAAGTAGCGACCAGGTTTCCTTGGCCCTTCAGTCCTTTCTGGATTGGTCAATATGGGTCTTACTGGTAGCTCTTCAATGTGTTATCTAGACTTTCAACTTAAACTCAGACCTCAAGCCCCACATTGGGTGCCAAGTTAGTTGGTGTGTTTTTAAATTAAATTAAATTTAAATTAAATTTATGCATTTAGCAGACACTTTTATCCAAAGTGCATTCAGGCTATCAATTTTTACCTATCATGTGTTCCCGGGGAATCGAACCCCCAACCTTGCGCTTCGTAACGCAATGCTCTACCACTTGAGCTACAGGAGCACTTATTAGCACTTTTTTATCTTAAACCTTTAACCCTATGATTTTTCAGGTAGGGTAAGGGTAGTCAAATCTAGCCTAAACCATAAAGGTTACCTTACCCGCCCGCAGGTTGAAGTCCTTCAGGAGTGTCGTAGAAGAGGTTGTTCTTGTGGTTGTTCTTGTTTGAGGCTCAGTTTGTAGTTTGCAGCAGTTTGCAGTAAAGTCTCACGGGAGGCAATAGTAACAAAAAAAAATTATTAGTTACAATACAAAGCAGTTAATGCAAAAATTAAACAAAATCAGCTAAGCCACAAGCTCTATAATCAAACTCCCAAAACAAAGCTCGACATTCCAGCCCGGAATGCACATTTTCTAGTAGTCTTCCTCTTCTTCATCATCATCTTCATCCTCATCATATCCACTTGATGTTGCAATATGCTCTTTGTTGCTTATGCATTCTAACAAAGCAAGTTTTGCAATTGCAAGCACCTTTATCTCAAAGCATATATGGCATTAACATAAAACAAGCAAATAATATAACTTTGAAACAGGTAAATAGCAATATCATTTTTCATATCCAAAACACCTCGGAGGAAGCAATGGCCAGCTTGCGGGTTGAGCGATCAGGCTTGAGCAGTTTCATGCCAGCATCTGCCAGTGTGTGTTACACAAGAGGATCAGCACCTCTTGTTACACCGAGTGACTTAATCCTTCTAGGCAGATCAGAGCAGAATGCTGTCACCTCTCTATTGCTGGCAGATTTACATTTATGTGTGTCGATAAAGCTAAGCTCACAGAAACAAGCTGCTTTCACTACAAAAGCAATCTGTCCCTGTTTCACTCGTGAGAGGAGGCCCCGCCTCCCCCACTCTCACGTTTCTCTCCTCCCAGTTACCTCGGAGGAAGAAACAGTGAACTCGCAGGGATGAGCGATCAGGCTTAAGTGATTTAATGCAGGCCAAGCCCCAACGTGCTTCACTCTCCATGCAGCTCTTTGATGTGCCAGTGTGTTTACACATGAGGATCAGCACCTCTCGTTCGCTCAGTCCACCTTGCTCCGTCCTATATGGGATCTGTCCACGGTGTTGAGCCACTACAGTCCATTGACCTTTGTTCCTTGATGCTAAAAACCACTCTGCTACAGGCGTTAGCATCGGTTAAGCATATGGGAGAGCTGCAGGCGCTCTCTGTGAGCCCCACCTTTCTCGAATTCGGGGCCCAGCGACTTTAAAGTCATCATGAAGCCAAGGCATGGTTACATACTTGAGGTGCTCTCTACTCTGTTCAGAACACAGGTAATAACTCTATGGGCACTTCCTCCTTCGGAGCAAGACCAAGTGTTGAATTTACTCTGCCCTGTCAGGGCGTTGAGAGTTTATATTGAGTGCTCCGCCCCGTTCAGGTAGTCGGATCAGCTCTTTGTATGCTTCGGTGGCCACACCAAGGGATTTATTGTCACAAAGCAGAGACTTTCCAAATGTATATTTGATGCTATTGTGCTAGCGTACTCTTCTTTGGGCCTACAGTGCCCCAAGGGAGTAAGAGCCCACTCAGCTAGAGGCATCACCTCTTCCTGGGCTTGGTCTAGCAGTGTGTCCATTGCAGAAAATTGTGCAGCGGCCAGCTGGGCCTCGCCGTCCACATTTGCCAGGTTTTATAATCTGGACATCCCAGCCTCACAGGCCCGGGTTCTGTCTGCATAAATGGGCTCACTCTTGTCATATGACAACTGGTGCTTAGGCGTGTGCCTTCTTTCCTGTACGCTCTTGGCCCTCACTGAGTTCCAAGGCTGTAAAAATGTATCTTCGAACGATTACCTAAGGCCAGGCCGACCTATGTGTATCTGGCCCCATTGCCTCCTGCGGGGCTTCCCTGCAAAACTTGGTCCCTCTGGGCCCCCTTTGGTGCTTAAGGCAAGTTCAAGTATTAGTCGTTCCTCTAGCATAGCACAGCGGGATTGTACTGATTCCCCACAGCATCTTAGCAGATGCAGTACGAGTAAAGTATCGAAAGGGAACTTACTAGGTTACCAACTTAACCTCAGTTCCCTGAGATGCGAAATGTGCGTTGCTGACTGTGCTATGTAGCTGCACATCTCAGTTGTTGCTTCAGTCTAAGTAACCTGAGGATCCTATGGCGAAATGGCCACTTATATAGCCCAATGGCCCCACCCATTCTGGCGGGCTTCATCGCCATAGGCTTTTAATTCACTTTTTAAACCAATGGCCGTGCAGTTACACTGCGTTATTGAAAAGGCTTCAGTCATCTGAGAAAAAGGGGTTTTCCCATAGCATCTTAGCAGATGCAGCACTCGTTCCCATATCTCAGGGAACCGAGGTTATGTTAGTAACCGAGTACATTCTCATTTTTTGTTCTACTACTTAACACACAATCATTCCTCAAATGTGAATTTTGATCCTACTGTGTGATTTTAAAACACATTGCCATAGATGTTATTTTGATCATCAACAGAAAACCGCTATTCAGAATTTTCAGCTGGAACAAATTGTTCCATTAAAATTGACAATAAACTAAGCTCTGTTTTCCCTCTGTGTGACTTTATGTGCAGCCAAAAGGACAACACCTTTGCTGGAATACATCAAAAACAAAAAATTAGAGAAACAGGTAAGAACACCATCTGATTGTGTTATACACTATGATTTTGTACTGTATATCCATGATTCTTTTCAATTCTAGAGAATAAGAGAGGAAAAAAGAGAGGAGAGGCGAAGAAGGGAACTGGAAAAGAAGCGACAGAGGGAGGAGGAGAAGCGAAAGCGCAGAGAAGAGGAGAGACGAAAGCGAAAGGAGGCTGAAAAGCAAAAGAAGCTCTCTGAAAAGGAGATAAAGATCAAGGTATGACTTAAAACCATATCACATCCTGAAGATGACTGTGTCACAGACTTTCAGGTATTTGTTCTTAGTTTCATGGTGATTCATTTAATCGGCACAGATGTTTGTCATTATTTTCCCTGTTTGCCCTGGATTTAAGTTACCCTATTTCCTCTTTTTATTTCTTTCAGTATTGTTGCATTCAGCAAACTATTTTACATTGCCTACTCATATTTGGATTTGTCTACCTTATAAACCTTGTTTTACTTTAATCTTTGAACTTTATCTTCATCTTCGGACATTTAATATGACAGACTCTTTTTCACCTGTCATTACCAGTCATTACATGAGATTTGCAATATTGACTTCTTTAGCTTTTGAAGAAATGTGATGGAGACGATGACGTGGACTCAGATAGACTGAAAGATAAAGGAGACAGTGGAGAGAAGGAGAAGAACAGATGGGAAAAGCCAGCAGGACACACTAAGTCAAAGGATTCCAAGGATAAGTAAGAACTACCTAAAACTTGCCACTACTTTCCATAAAAGATACAGTGGGGTTTAAAAAGATGGGATTCAACATCTACCATTTAAAGTTTAAAGTTAGCACAAAATGGAAATTCTGTTTTTTGAATGCATCTTAATGATCTTATTGTGAAAGATTTTTCATGCATATGTTGACCTTGTAATCAAAAATCAAAATGTCTATCTTCTCTTAAACACTGCCCATTTCTTACAGTCGGATGCAAGCTCATATTCATCTCATATCTGCCTCCATCCAAGAAACAAAATTGATGGATTGAACCAAGTCCAAGTTAAGGATTTTAAAAAAAAATGTAGAAGAAGTTTAAGTACTGCTGTGTTTCTAGGTCAATAATCAATTACATTTTTGTCACTGATCATGTGAACTCTTTGTACAAATGTTCTTTCCTACATTGAGGCACTTGTTCTTTCATCATTATCAAATCATGCTGGATGTTACTTTTGGACCCCACTGTATAAACATTTATTTATAAATTCATATTCAAGTGGTTGATTTTATTAAGTGGGCTCTCTATAGTAGGAGTCAAATCGAGAGTGACAAGGAGCAGCGGGAATGTCACAGCCGTCGCCAGAGGGACAAAGAACATCGTGGTAGAGATGAGGAGCGCAAACGACAGAGGCATCACTACGAGTTTGACAAATTCATGCGGCGCAAGGAAGAGACCAAATGGGGTAAAGGTTACTGCCAGGACAGAGCCAAGAAAGACCAACATCATGGCTATTCTTACTGCCCAGAGACTGGAGACAAACTGGGAAAAGAGGATCGAGAGGACATGGGCAGCAGGAAAGAACGGATTCGCAATAGGGTAAATAAATGTTAACAGAGTAGCGATATCTCACAGTCACAGTCCATTTGCAGCTCTGGTTCTGGTATTATGTACAGTTATTGTCATCAGTCAGTTTGTCCGGTCTGTGTAGCAGATGAATCCACTAATGCATTCAATATTTACACATCTGTAGTTGATTTATACATCATTATGTCTGTGGGAAATACAATACGAATCTGCCTCCCTCCAGGGGCTTTCAATGCAGCCTACACTGATGTGTTGAGGTAGTTAGCTGTAATTTGGCTGTTGGCAATATTATTGACGGAAGACAACGTGTCTCTCAGTCTGTGTTAGTGCATCAGGAGAAAAGGACTTCCCAGTCTGAGGGGCCAGACCAGATAGGAGGGGCTCTGCCAGCAAAGGTACAGCTAGTTTTTGAGCCTTTCTACCCACGGGAGGGGATGCTACACATGCTGTTTACTGAGAGGCCGCACACCTTATAGTGCCAGGTGTGCTTGTTGACAGCAGAATGTTGCTAATGCTGTAATGGCACAGATGAGGAGTGGTTCCCAATAGAAGAAGCTTATAAAAAGACTCTGTTCCAAAACGTAGTGAGTTGCCTACATGGGCAGCATTTTAAGGCATCGTATGCATCTAGCTCCCAATGAAGAGATGGTGTGGGGGATTCATTTAAGATGGCAGATGAGAAATGTCCAGTAGAAATATAGTGTAAAATGTATAAATGAGTTGCAACAACTAATTTAAACCTATAAATAAAAAATAAGGGTTTTTAAATGTCATATAAAAATATAACATTATAAATTTTTTTTGAAAATCTTAAAGATATCCGCATAGCAGATGAGGTAGGAAAAACGTACATTTTAAATTTGGTTTTTAAATGTATAAATTAGATTCAGCATCTAATTTAAACCAGGAAAAAATGAATAAATGTGTATTTTAAATGTGTATTTTCAAACATTTAAAACATAGAAATGTTATTTAATAAAGTGAAGAATAAATATTTAAGATTCTGCTTTTTCAGAAAAAATAAATCTATCCTAGATGGTGGATGAGGTGAGAGATATGTTGAGTAAATTATAGTCTGTTAAATCGAATATTTCTTTTCAACCTGAAAATAAAAGTTTAAGGTCTTTAAAATGTTTAAAACAAAAAAAACTTTCAAATCTAGGTCTATTTTAGGGGAAAAAAAATCCATCCAAGACGGCAAGAGAATTTTCAGTTAAACCATATTTATCCACTAAATTTTTATACACTATGTATACCTATATAGTGAAAGGTCTGGATAAAACTTATTTAAGACTATATAAAAATGTAAATGTTCCCAATGTTTTTCATGAGGAGCACTATTTGTATGATAGCTGCCTGTGTAAAGCATATGTAGAGTGTTGTCTTAAAAGGCTGCTTCCTGTGTAGACAGTAAATTTAAAGCATTTCACTTGGTTTTGGAACAGATCCTTCATGTACATAGAAGAATACATATGATCTTGCACATTGAAATGCTTACATGCTGGATTCTGTTTATACATTTAGTAAGTAGTCATTTAGCAGATGATTCAGTAGTCCGGTTACTAGCACTGAGCTTTAGCCATTATGTGTCACCCCCATCACCACCACCATAAATACAAACCATGATAAATACAAAAAAAAATTAAAAAAAAGAGCATAACAGATACAGTGCAGTATAATGTTTTTGTTTTGGACTAAATGTATTTTGAGGGGCTGTCAATAGCTGGTTGTCTGCCTAACTGAAATGTGATTCAGAAGGGGACGGAAATTGTTTATATGCATGAATTGCACTTTCTGAAGTAACCTGTCATAAGAAAAATCTGTGTTTGTGGTTGAAATATGAGTGTATTGCTTTAGTGTTTTGTGTCTTACTCATTTCACCGCACAGGACCGACCGGCAATGCAGCTGTACCAACCTGGTGCTAGAAACCACAAGCGAATGGGCTCTGGGAACAAGACGTTTGACTTCCCACCAATCTCTCCTGAACACAGAGGAGAGCACTGCTACAAGACGGTCATTGGTACAGGCTCAGAGAAGAGTGCCGACGAGTGAAAAAAAGACCAAGACAGGAAGAAGTCTATTTTCATAAGCAAGGGTCATGCCAGTATAAAAAGAACAGTCAAGATCAACCTTGTTTTCTGTCTGTGTGAGTATAGTGCATTGAAATCCCCACTTAATATTTTATACACAAAGTCAGCAGTGTCATAAATCTAAACTGATCACTTCTGTATGCTTATCAAGGATTCACACCACTTCATTGACAGCAATACCTCAGATTAGATGTGTATGCCTTTTGTAGTGCAAGAAATGGATTCCGTTAAACAAAAGAATATATATATATATTACTGTAAAGAAAGCAGTATGTGTTGTGAAATCTGTATTTTAAATATATGTAATGTGGAAAGGGGGAACGGAGACATATTTTTACTTTAGGAATATAAAAAAGCTACATTGTATTAATGAAACGTTTAAGCATGCAACTTTTAATTTTACACTTTCACACTGTAATGCCTTTGAATGATGCCTCTGTTGTCCCTGATGTATAGACATTGTGGTTTTTCTGTATTAACAAATACATCTCACAACAGGATATAGCAAATGTCAGAGCATCGTTTTACCTGCGGGCCAAAAAGAACAAAAAATTGTGTTAAAATCGTCTTCTGTTAGGTCAAATAACATTGTGATATTTCTGAACAGTGTGCATGCTTTTGAGCAATTGCAGGCATTCGGTGGTGGAAGCCAACATGGGGTCACAGGCCTTACCTTTGATTTGCACTTAAAGATCCCGTCTGTTATTAAAATAGCCTACAGGTTTTTAGAATTGTGAACTCTGTAGAATACTTAAAAATGTGATACTGTATTTGATGGATTGACCATTTGTGTACAATAAAGATATATGATTATATAAAGTATTGTTTGAATTTCATTATTATTTTTTATGATTCTTTACTTTAAACATTTAAATTTGTAACTTTTTAATCTTTCCACTTTTCAACTTTGATTAAATTTAAAAATGTATAGCCTTAAAAAGAATTTGGTTCAAAAAAATTAGTTAAATTAAAAAAGAAATGGAATTAAATAAAATTACAAAATTCTATAATTCAGTATTTGCACCATAATTACAGTTTCTCGTGCAGCTAATTCTCAATCAAATAATCCTAAAAAAAAAAAAAAAAAAAAAACTTTTTCTTAAGGCTGGATTCATTAAGATTTATGGCTCTTGCTTGCAAAACAGCTCAGCAGCTAAAGTTTGCTCTTTGTGAGTCAACTCTAAACCAGAAACAGTTTGCACAGAAAATACAGAAATTAATGTAATTTGCAGTTTCTCATACTACTCTTTTAGTTCCCACACTTCTAGACCGAGAAAATAAGTCATAATGTCTTCCTGTGTCTTGCGCGGCATGATGTTTTACCTCTAATTTTACTTCTTAGTCTGGTTTTTGCATGCCTATCACCACTGCTTTCTTTTTCTCAGTGAAGGAGTATTAATGGAAAATGTGATAAACACAACCTATTGTCACTCGTGGCAGTTATCTATAGTCAATCAGTAGTAAAAGCAAACAACATTTCCACTCTCTCTAAAATAAAACGCTTATTTTTGGTTAGTGTGATGTCTAGTAAAATACACGAATAACCGACATAAAAGTTGAGCTCACAAAGCATACAGGAAATAAGATCACATATGACGCTGATAAAACCCCCGAATGACTTTCTGCATTACAGTTTCCCTTTTGGTTTTTTTTTTTTAAAAATCAATTAATAAAACCTTTCTTTCTATTTCTATATATCCACATGGAATTTTACAGGCCTGACCAAAGAAACACTGAGGTTTGTATAAATGCATCTGTAAGTTCACTACTAAAAATTTGGCGCATCTCAAAAGTGAATTGTTAATTTTACAGTTTGATTGCGTGGGACCCCTCAGAGTACTTGTGCTTGGCGTGAAGAAAGGTGTGTGCCTTTATTTTACTGGTTTATGTGGCGTATTGCCTTCACCACATCCTACCACATCAATTTCACCTTAGCAGGTGTTTAAAAATCCAATCCAACAAAACATTAAAAGACACACATCATTAATGGGAAAGAGAAACTGGGTAAAACCATCATGACATTAGAGGAACTTCCTCTGTGTATGCTGTAAATTCAATTTTGTTTGTGAAACCGATGAATTAATAGTTGTGATATCTTTGATGATGAAACTGTATGTAATCTTCTTAGAAATGTGATAAATTTAGGATATTTTGGAAGCATGGAATATGTTGTTACATTTCACATATGTTGCTTATTTTGATTGAAATGGGTAGTCAGACGGTGTACTTCCTCTCATCAAGAGGTTTCCTGCGTCTAACAGTCGTGCCAGATTAACTGCCATCAACACACGAGGGAAGTCACACATGCTTCTTGAGGTACGTACACAAGCCTGATATTGATTTTTATTTCCTAAATATGTGCAGATATACTTTACTCTACTAATCACTGTGATAGTCACGTGTACATCATGTGGGTTTCCCTAAATGATTATTGGAAATTCTGATTTTAGTGAAAAGTTACATTTTGTTCATGTGCCCTGCTGTTAGTTAGAACAGATGAGTTGTTACCTGAATGTTTTGCTGCTCTTGTCGAGGTAGAACTGTGTCGTGGTTCACTGATCTCATATAATCTCAGTACAAAATGACTCCAGATTTGACCATTTCAAACATTCCAGCTGAATCTTCTTTTGATACGAAGGACAACAAATGTAACATTGAAAATATAATAACACTGATAAAAAAATGTCTATGTTAGACTCCATTAAAAATTCTTTGATCATGTACTATAACTGTCATTTCACAACAGAGAGCTCTTTTTTTTTTACTACTAGCAGATGAGTCATGATGGTGTAACACCTCAAGAGTGATGAGAAAGTACTGTGAGATTGCAAATAGATTTTACTCTGAGCCTGTGTTATGTTGAAACAATGGGCCCTAGTTGTGAGTTACTATGAGGATTTATATACAAATCTAATTTATAATATGTGTTTTTATCTGGCAGTGGTTTTATATGGTTGTTTCTAACTCCTCAAACTCTTTTAAATGAATATAATTTAGTTGAATTCTGTTCTTCAAACTAAAATGTTTTGTATGTTACCTTTTACCTTCTTTCTGCTTCTAGAATTTGTGTTTGGTAGCTGTTTTACTATTTCAATTTTGCTGACAAGTTTAGAAAAGGCGATTTAATAGCAGTTTCCATTGTGACAACTTACTCCATATAGTTTGATAAAAGGCCCCAATACTGGGGCAATATTTGTTAATGAACTTTGGCATTAAGTGTGAGAATGTTCAAGCTTTTTGTAGCCAAGGTGGTTTGTGGTTATATGGAAACTGACTATATGGAGGAAAAAAACAAACAAAAAAAACATATTCTGAGAACTATTAAATCGTGCAAGTGTGGCAGTGAGCTGCGGCTAGGTTGCTATCTTCACATAGGCATGGTTTCACTGCAAAAAAACATGTAAAAAAAAAGAAATGCAAAGCTAAGTGTGATAACAGTTTAGTAGTTTATACATTTTGCGATTTTGAATTGGGCACATACCAAATTCAAAATGACGCAGTACAGTCAGGTACAGTATACATCGGTTTGTACTGATGTGTGTGGCACTGTTAATGTGTTCTCCTGCAGTTGTGCTAGGAGCGCTTGCATGGAACATGGGCTTAAAACACCCATATAAAAAATACTTGTGAAGGATGCAACTGATGGTCTTCAAGTATAGCGTGTAGCTAAAACTGAACAGAAAAATCAAACAGCCATTGAAAAAATGGCAATGGCAAAAAACAAACAAAAAAACAAACAACAACAAAAAAACATTCTGTTGGTAATGAACAATGGTTTAGCTAAAACCATTGTTCATTACCCCCCCCCCACCCCCACCCCAAAAAAATATATACTGACTATTATGTTGTTTGAAAGCTGCATGACTTTCTTTCTTATATTGATACACTGAAAGTCAACAATGTCCAATATTTTTTGGACCCCAGCAGTCTTCAAAATAGCTTCCTTGGTCCTCTGCAGAAGAACGAAAGACATACTGTACAGGTTTTAAACAACATGAGATTAATAAATGATTACTGAATTGAATTGGGGGCTAAACTTTCCCTTAACTAATAGATATAACCATATTTTCCCCAGCTGATTTACTACATTAAGAATGGCAAACATTTTTATTTGTATTAAAAGTTTTATGAAATGTTATATTTGAATATGCAAATGATGCATTATTTAATCGAATATGCACTAATTTGCATACATTATTATTATTGTTATTATTATTATTATTATTATTATTTTGCTGAATTATTTTGACATACAGTCAAAGGTTTTTACAGAGGAGATTTTGGATATCTCTTTTCATCACTCCGTAAACCCAAAAATCTCTCACTTTATATTAGGTGGCCTTAACTACTAGTACTCGGACTTAAATGAATCAGTTGATCCAATGCACTTATTGTGTACATGCATGAACATTGTACTTATAATTTAAAAATTACCTGCATGTAATTACACCTGTAATTATATTTATAATTACACTGTTGACACATCCCTTACACCTTAACCAACACTTAAACCTCCCCATACAACCAAAACTGGTCCCTAACTTTACCTGTATCCTACCTCAATAGCAGTACTTTGTACTTATTTTTATGTAAGTACTTAGTAGTTAAGGCCACCTAATATAAAGTGGGACAAAATACTGTCAACAGCCAGAAAAAATCACCTTATTTTTAGGAAAAAATGTTGTATAAAATCGGGTGAATTATATATGTGACCCTGGACCACAAAGCCAGTCACAAGGGTCAATTTTTTGATATTGAGATTTACACATCATCTGAAAGCTGAATAAATAAGCTTTCCATTGATGGAATCTGAGGGTGCAAAAAATATTGAGAAAACCGCCTTTAAAGTTGTCCAAATAAAGTCCTTAGCAATGCATATTTCTAATCAAAAATTACATATTACTAATTACTATGCTACTTATGACTGGTTTTGTGGTCCAGGGTCACATATATGAAAAAAATAAAACACTTCATAATATGGATATGTGAAATACTGTAAAAACCTTAAGAATAAGGATATGAATAAAACTGGTAAGTTTTGTGTAAGTGATAGAGAAGTGGAGATTTTTGACTGACTGAAAAACTCATTTTGAGAAAACTGCCTTTATAGGCATATGCTCTATATAATCGTGTATGTGACGAATAAAAATCTTGAATACTTGTAATTGAAATCTACAGACTCAAATGGATAAAGTAAAATAAAAGCAACACTTAAAAGTTTATTTTGTATGTTTTCTTACCACCAGTTTGAAATAACACTTTATGAAAAGACAAATAGCCCAAAATCTCAAAATAGTGTTTTTGCCTGTACACTCAAAAAAAAAAAAAGAATTCATTACACTTACTTAATTTAACTGAAGATAGTTTTAAATTACGTTTAGTTGGCTTAGGTCAAAGTAAACATCAACTTAACTTTATCACACATATATATCACATACACTTTTCTCCATAATGAGAACCACAAAATTCACAAACATCCACTGCCACTTAAATTGTCAAAAAAAAAAAATTATGTAGTTTTAACGCAAATGATTTAAGTACAAGACAGATTTGTTTTTTGTTTTTGTTTCTGGATGTAGTGTTTCGGCGCAAGTCTGCTTTAGGTCGCACTAAATTCAAAGAATTATAAAGCAGAAAATAAATGACTCAAAAGCGTAGGGTTGACTTTTAGACAGAGCTGGGGACACATTTTAGCCACTAACTTTAAGTGTTCAGTTTGAGTATGCAGAAAGGTGGTGTACCCATAAGTTGGCATCATGACCTCAAAAAAAGACTCATCAAGTCTATAAATATCTTTTAAAGAAACAAGGACACTGTTTCAAAAACATTTTTACGTAAAGCATTTGAAACTACAGCCCACCCCTACAATTGCAATCTGTGCAAGACAGCCGCACGAGACCTGTAATGACTATCAAACCTGATGCCGGCACACGCTGTGGCATTAAAATTATTTTTTCACTTCCTTTGAAAAAACACAAAAAAAGTCCCTTGCTCGAGACTCTGTCCGTGTGAATCATTTCAGTCAACATTTATGAAACAGCTCTGAGAATTACGACCTACAGCAGTGATTTGTTGGTTAAATGTGCCATCTGCAGTGTGTGTACCTATTGCAGTAGCATGTTTGGAAAGCACTTCCTGTTCACAGAAGTGCACCCCAATCTATGTGATGGTGTGAAGTAGCTTCACTTTTACATGTTATCTCATGTCTTTCCTGTGTGACTACAGGGAGGTCTTTTCAGCAAAATCTTAAAAGTAGATACTAAAATCAAATAAACAATTATTTTATTTTATTTAATTTTGAATTGTAAATTCTAATAAATAATGTTAATATTAACATAAACATTTAAATATTTTGATCAGTTAAATGATATATAAATGCTAAACCTTTCCATTATACATTCATTTTCAGAAAAAAAAAAAAAAATGGTACAAAAGTTGTCACTGCAGTGGTCCCCTTTCAAAGCATACTAATATATACCATTTAAGTACTACTATATACATTTAAGTTAATAATATGTACCTTTAAGATAATAATATGCACCCTTTAGGTGTAAATAAGGTACAAAATGTACCTTTTGGAAGTGTACCATCTCAGCTTTTGTAACTTTTTTTCTGAGAGTGTAAAAACTATTTAAATTGTGAACTTTATATCAATCATTTATGCATTTTTAAAAATATGATACATTTTCTTTTTGAAAAGAGTCTTAAATGAAGCACTTCAAGTTCAACTACAGTGTAAAAATATGATTTTGTCAAAGTTGTAAATAAAATAGATTTTTGGAGTACTTTATCAGTCTTTCTACTTTGAATTTTCACATTTAATTCAGTGTTTTACTTCCTGTCTCTTTGTAATTATTTGTGAAATTTACTAGCAATTGTTTCTACACCCATTTTTTTTGTATAACTAATAAAACTAACCAACAATGCAGATGTTTATCACAATTTGAGGTTCAAGTGGTAAAATCACATAATAGGTGTAATCTCTCTATCTCTTCAAACAGGTGGGAAAACAACCATGAATGACTCACAAAATTCCGACACCAAAATGGACAATGCCACCTTGGCCATGTTTGACAACAAATTGGCCAGTGAAATAGTGTCAGCCATCTATGTCATCGTGACCCTTGCCAACCTGAGTGGTAACGGCATCTCTCTGTTTCTGTTACTGATGCGCACCTCTCCGAAAACCCCCTCTATCATCTTCATGATCAACCTCACCCTCACTGACCTGATACTGGGCACTGTGCTCCCCTTTCAGATCGCGTACCAAATGCAGGGCTACAACTGGACTTTGGGTGCAGGCATGTGCAATGTACTGACGGTGGTTTTCTTTGCCAACATGTACTGCTCCATTTTATTCATGACTGCTATTAGCGCCGACCGCTACCTGGGGATTGTGAAACCGATGCGCTTCAAAGAGATGAGGAAGAGAAAAACATATGCAATTGTTGCCTGTATATTCATATGGGTGCTAGTCCTTGTGATTCTTAACCCGATGGAACGCACAGAACTGACATATTATGTAAAGGAGCGCAATATCACCACATGTTTTGACGTGTTGAGGAAGGACATGCTCCCAGGGATTGCTCACTGGGCGGGCTTCCTTTTTGGCTTGTTCATCATCCTCTTTCTCTGTCCGTTCATCATAACAGTGTTTTGCTACATTAACATCATCTTTGTCCTTGTCAGAAAGACCAATAGTCAACAGAAAAGCCGTGCTGTGCGGTTGGCGTGCATCGTTCTGTTCGTGTACATTTTTTGTTTTGCTCCCAATAACATATTACTCTTGGCCCACTCAATTGCAAGGCTGTACTACAACAAGTCTCTCTATTTCTACTATAAACTCTCCCTATCTCTTAGCTGCATTAATAGTTGCCTAGATCCATTTATTTATTATTTTGCATCAAAGGAGTTTCGTCGGAAGCTGAGACAAATGCTGAGGTTGCAGACTCTCAGTACGGGAGAGACTCAAATGATTGAGGGTCATAGAGAAAGCTTTTTCTCTGGACGTACAACGTGCAATGCAAATGAAGACTGTGACAATTGTTAACATTTCTTTTGGAAATGTTAAAAATCAGGAAAATGTCATGATTCAGATTTGCAGCGGCCACATGAGCACTGTTAAATGAGTCAGAGCACAAGCGCTAACCGCTAGGCCACAGCTCTGACCCGATTCCTAGTGTTTACAACAATATATTTGTAAATGCAAACACATAGTAAGGGCCACTTCCTATATTTTGTTTTTGTTGTTATTTTTTTGTAGCATTTAGCTTTTGTTCTGTTTTGATTTCCTGGCTGAGCAGCTGAGGAAAAGCACGCTGCTCACATGCATTCAGGCAGCGTGATGTTGTGTACTATTTTTTTTTTTTTTTTTGGTATCAGTCAAACCAAGTTCCTACTCACCGAAACTTTGACATATTTGTTTTGTACATTGATGTGTGGTTAGACTAAGCAGCAACTTCAGTAATTTCTGATTTAACTTAAAAAGTACAAAGACTTCATGTGGTAGCTATTTTAGATGTATTGCTAACCTGTAAGTTTTTTTGTACTGTAAAATATGCAGTTATGTTTTAGTTGGAACTATTTTTTTTTTCTATGAACCAAACTGTTTTAATATTTATTTTACTTAAGCTGTTTATAATGTGCCTGCATTATTACATTCTAATCCATTGTTACATGTTTGTTATTTGTTTTTATTGCTCTGTGGTAACAAAGTATACAAAGTCATATAGGGGCATTTATTTTGTCATGTTATAATAAATAAATACATCTGAACAAATTGATTTTGTAATTATTGTCATTCTAAGATTAAATATTACATATGGCTTATTCAACAAAATAAATGTTACAAGCAGCTAATTTTTTTCATTGTTGTTGCTGTTTAACAAATTAATCTGAGAACCTAAACCACAGACATGTCACAGCGAGTTCAAGATTTTCTTTCAGTTCCTTTGAAACTGAGAACTAAGTGAAGTACTGTGCAAAGTACATGTACTGAACAAATGGAATTTTTAAAAAGTAAAAAAAATCAGTGCATGATCTCAGTGGAAATAAAATAGCTTCCAGGGAATAGATATAAGTGGTCTCAGACCAATGTGAAATATACAGCTGAATGCTGAAGAAAATGCCCAGTGCAATGCACGGAAAGGAAATAAAACAGTTTGCAAATGCCACTTCAAAGTGCACTATGACAGGTGATGTTATTGTTCAAGTGAGTGAGAGAGAGAAAAAGACAGCCTTCTATAACAGATCCAGTTAACAATTTGAAGTGGAGTGATTTGCAGAGTGCATTGTTTTTAAGTTGTCTTCTAGATAGAAGCACGCACACACACAAATTCTTTGTATTTTTATTTGTAACTTATTTCAAAAAGTGAAACTTTCATATATTCTAGATTAATTTCATGTAAAGTAAAACATTTCGGAAGTTTTTTTTTTTTTGTTTTGTTTAATTTTGATGATTAGAGCTTACAGCTCATGAAAATTAAAAAAAAATCCAGTTTCTCAAAACTTTTGAATATTTACATTTAAATTTAAATAAATTAAAATTAAATTTATGCATTTAGCAGACGCTTTTATCCAAAGCAACTTACAGTGGATTCAGGCTATCAATTTTTACCTAACATGTGTTCCCTGGGAATCAAACCCACAACCTTCTGCACTGCTAATGCAATGCTTTACCACTGAGCCACAGGAACACGTTTGAGTTTTGTTAAAAAGACTGTCCCTACAGTATAAATTCAGGGTATCTCTTGTTCTTTGAAATCACAATAATGGGGAAGACTGCTGACTTGGCAATGGTCCAGAAGATGATCGTTGACACCCTTCACAAAGACAGTAAGTCACAGAAGGTCATTACTGAAAGGGGTGGCTGTTCACAGAGTGCTGTATCAAAGCATATTAAATGCAAAGTTGACTGGAAGTGTTGATCCACTGTGTTTTGTCAAGTCCAAAGTCAATGTAGCCATCTACCAGGAGGTTTTGAAGCACTTTATGTGTCCATCTGCTGACAAGCTGTATGGAGATGCTGATTTCCTTTCTCAGCAGGACTTTAGCACCTGCCCACCGTGCCAAAACCACTTCCAAGCAGTTTGCTGACCATGATATTATTGTGCTTGATTGGCCAGCCAACATGCCTGACCTAAACTCATATGGAATCTATGGGATATTTTCAAGAGAAAGATGAGAAATAGTCCATCCAACAATACAGACGAGCTGAAGACTCAATAATGCCTTAGCAGTGCCACAGGCTGATCGCTTCATGCCACACCTCACTGATGCTGGAATTTCTGCTTAAGGAGCCCCAACCAAGTTTCGAATACATAAATGAACATACTATAAAGAACTTGAGCTTTTCTGTTTTGCAAATCCTTTCTTTTGATTGATCTTAGAAAATATTCTATTTTGAGATACTGGATTTTTGGCTTTCATGAGCTGTAAACTCTAATTATCAAAATTAAAACAAAAAACTTTTGAAATGTTTTACCTTACATGTAATGAATCTAGAATGAAAGTTTCACTTTTTGAAATAAGTTACAAAAAAAAAACAATATTATATGTGTGTGTATGTGTGTGTGTGTGTGTGTGTGTGTGTGTGTGTGTGTGTGTGTGTGTGTGTGTGTGTGTGTGTGTAAATGTATAAAATCTGGATTAAGATTGCTCAAAATGTAAAAATAAATCATAAATCGTTTTTCTCAAATCAATAACTGTGGGCTAAGATGAGATGAGTTGCTCACCTATAGTGATAGTAAGCCTCCAAATGCAAGACAAACTTAAAAACAAAAGAAATAAAACAAAAACATTTCTTAGAATAGTTTTTAAGGTTTCTTATAAACCTTCTCATTGCTGGTTTATGGATATTTTTACTGACTTTTTTTATTTAAATACCGTGGGCATTCCCAAATGACTCAACATATTCATTGATATGATCAAGGGATCTAGAGAACAGTCAAAGCAATGTAAATAAATGTAAATATAATATGAGGACTGTAAAGAGGCCATCAGTAGGAAAACAAAGCCAATTGTACCCCCAATTTTGAAATCAAACAGTGGACATATTACTGTCATATTTGTATGGCCCTACACATTCTTCAAATTTGAGTTTGTAGCAGGCATCCATATAACATTACATTACATTTATCAGACGCTTTTATCCAAAGTGACTTACAGTGCATTTAGGCTATACATTTTTTTTTATCAATATGTCTGTTCCCTGGGAACTGAACCCAAAGCCTTCTACACTGCTAATGCAATGCTCTACCACTGAGCCACAGGAGCACATTACATGGGTACATTAGGCAATTTAAAGTAATGAGAAGGTTTTAAGAAACTGACTATTCTAAGAAATGTTTTATTTCTTTTGTTGTTAAATTTGTCTTGCAGTTGGAGGCGTACTATCACTCTTTAGGTGAGCAATTCATCTAATCTTAGCGAACCAACTACTGACTTCAAAAAAAAAAAAAAACAACATGTAATCTTAGTACATATCATATCCTTTACATGGTTTTATACAATCACCAACATACTTGTATTTTATATTATGAAACATAGCCTACCTGAAATGTGTTTTTGCTTTAAAATGTAATTTATTTGTCATGTAGAAAATTTACTTAATAGAAAATAAGCAATTTTTTAGATTAAAAGCCGCATACATATAAATGTAACTACTGATGTAACATTTTATATAATATTGGTGCCTTTTGTCATGATGATACAACTGTCATTTCCTACACTCCATTTACTCCCCCCCCCTCTTTTTTATTAATGCAAAGAAAGATTACAGTTAAAAAAATTTTGTACAAATACACAAAGTATCAAAAATATACATTATGCCAACTGAAAACAAAGATTACAAGAGAAAAAGTAGGAAAAATAAAAGACAAAAACATAAGAACTTCAGGGTAAGACATTTAACCATCAACTATAGTATACAAAATAAAGTAATTGCAAAATGAGATAGTTCTACTTGCTTTCTTATTTTCTGACAATAGTGTTTAAATACTTTTTAAAAATAATTCAGATTCATAATGTCCTCAAATAATTTCTTTGAAAGTAATAGATACATCATGCTGGATATTATTAATTAATGAACCAATATTTTTCCAAAGCTGTTCAGTATAATGACAATTCCAGAATAAATGAAACTACACTCCATTTACACGTGGTCACGCAGGAGTATCGTTATGGTGGCGGTTAAACATTAAAAAGAAGAAGAAGAAGAAGTATCGTGTTGTTACATCACGACAGGTAACTGCGCATGTGCGTGCGTGTTAGACTCCGCCTCTTCAGGATCTCTGCTGTCTCTCTCAGTGCACTACCTTTCGGGAAGCGCAAAGAGTTGAGTGGAGCAAGCCTTTCCAGGTAAATGCTTAAAAAGAATAAAGATAAATTAATAGTTACCCATTTTGTATGTGTGTAATTTGCTACTCCTGAATGCATTAATGTCAAAACATGAATAAATGAATAACGTTACCGCTTTTCGCCACGCTAAGTTCTTGCATGAACACACTGCTGTATAACTAGACTAAATACACTTCCAATACAACTACACTGTCCTTGTTCTTAGAAATGGATAGACTGGTCTTCTCAATTATGATCTGGATAAACTGTGGTCAAGCTCACCTTCAAGCATTATCGAGGTTGCTGTCCCTGAGAACACAGATTTTGCTGGTTGAGCATATGCACTTATGATTTTGCTTTATAAGCCATGTGCTTCAACTGCATGTCCAGGTATAAAACTTGTTGTTTTTGACATGCATATAGGCTAATGTTTCTCTCGATTCCCAGGATCGACCTCTGGAAGTGACAGAAAGGGAAGGTGTATCATGCTGTTAAATCCAGTAATATCCAAGCTGAGTGGAAAGCTTGTTGTCCTGGCAAGCGCATCTCCACGACGACTGGAGATTTTATCTAATGCTGTAAGGGTTTTGGTTATTTTTACTAGGTTTGTACATGGACAGTGAACTTTGAATGATCAGTGCTTTCTCTTTTCTTCCTCTGCATTGATGAGGCAGGGTTTACGGTTCGAGGTGGTTCCTTCTTGGTTTAAAGAAACATTGGATAAATCCTTATTTAAGAGCCCATATGACTACGCAGTGGAGACAGCCAAACAGAAGGCTTTGGAAGTGGCTCACCGGATGCCGTTTGTAAGTTGTTTATATCTGTATGTGAGAAAGCAAATTCTAGTTTCTGATCATTTACAATTCTGTATAACTGTATATGTGATGGATTCAGAAACACTTGAAAAGTCCAGATGTTGTGATTGGAGCAGACACTGTTGTGGTAAGTAGCTGTACAATATAATAGAATATAATAGATTCTACATATGATATTCTGTCTGTAAAATTGCCTTGTTAAATTTGTCTTCTCTTTTTGTCCTCAGACAGTTGATGGTTTGATCTTGGAGAAGCCTACAGATAAACAAGATGCTTACCGTATGCTGTCTAGGTGCATTTTCATTTTTTTGTTGTCTTAATTGAGACGTTTATTACACTCATGCAGAAACTAAAATATATTGAAATGATTGTATTCCAGGTTGAGTGGTAAGGAACATAGCGTATTCACGGGTGTAGCTATTGTGCTCTGCCATGATAAAAGTGGTACGTGAAAGTTTAATATATTTATTTTTACAGTTAAAGTCTTGTATTTGTAAAATAGACAGATCATTTTAAAGATGAATCATTCTTCTTTGCAGGCTCAGATACAGACTACAAAGTGGTTGATTTTTATGAAGAGACAAAAGTTAAATTTGCGGAATTATCTGAGGAGATGCTCTGGGAATACATCAACAGTGGAGAGCCCATGTGAGTTTATGTGTATTGCTTTTCATATGCTAAATACATTGATGGCTGTGATCATGTTTGCTGAGCATGTTCAGGAAATTTGAACTTGCTGAACCTGCGGAATTTGGACCTTTATAGATTTTTTCATCATTTTTGTGTTTGCTTTGACGTGTCGAAAATGACAAGGGAAAATTCAGCAAGGTACATTTTTGAGTAAGGGAGTCCACTTTGAGTAAATAAATCCATTTTCTGTACTCTGGCATTTCGCCTGCCATGCAGAATCTGATCAATGTTGAGATTGACAGATTTATCTGTGCTTTGCAGGGACAAAGCTGGTGGTTACGGGATCCAGGCTTTGGGTGGCATGTTGGTGGAGTATGTGAAAGGAGATTTTCTTAATGTGGTAGGCTTCCCTCTTAACCACTTCTGCAAGCAGCTGGGGTTGATTTTTAACAGCCCACCTGAGAGTCCAGCCCATAAGGTCAAACGGGAATCAGATGAGGCTTGGTCTCTGGTTAACAGCCTGTCTGAAGGTGCCGCAAATGGGGAGGTTGAGCTATTGGAAAATGGTAAAGATGTCAGTCAGTCGTCAATGCAAGAACAGATTGTGATTGGCGGAGTGCAGCAGACAGGACATCCCCCACAGTATGTCAGCTTACTGGATGGGTTCAAAGCTTCAAAGGTAGTCATGATTCTTTACATGTTAAAGAATAGTTTACTTATGCCAGAGTGCAATTTTGATAAAAATTCTTGTGGTAATCAAAATTAAAAGCATATAGGTTTGAGCAAGTCAATAATGACAGAATTTTCACTTTTGTGTGAACTACAACTTTAATATTTTAACTCAATTTAGCTATTATGCTGTCAGTGCATTCATTTACACATGAACCATTAAATTACAAATGGTTTGCATGATTTATCAATGGGGAAATGTGTGCTAACTGCTCTGCTATGCATTTGTTTATCAGACTCTATTCACAGCATCCAAACTGAAGGTGTTTGATGTATTGAACAGCTCTAACAGTCTGACATTAGAAGAGGTAGCTGGCCAAATCAACGCCTCTGTTTTAGGCACTGAGAGGCTTTTGGAAGCTGCTGTCTCTTTAGGGCTTCTAGAACGGGTCAAGCAGCAAAATACTAGTGGTAAGATTTACGTACTGCCGTTTTACTGTTGTAGAAATAGTATGTGGTTTCCCTAAATGCGAGTTCTGAAACCTCTAAGCTCATGGTCCATTTATAACTGACAAGCACTATTCTCTGTTCATTAAAGCAAGGCACTCGCATACATGCATTTCCTCCTACTGATTGTTTATTACATGTTCTCTTCAATGCCATGTCTGGAGGTGGACTGTGAATGTATCATTGTTTATTGTCTGTTGCAGTGTATAGAAATACAGAACAGGCCAGTCGCTTCCTGGTATCAGAGAGCCCAGAGTCATTGAATGGGTACATTCTCCACTGCAATGATATGGTGTGGCCTCTCTTCAGCCATCTAGAGAATGCTGTCAGGGAGGGCACCAGCCAACATGAGCGAGCGTTTGGGAAGAAGAATGAGGATGTGTTTCAGGTAAACGCGAGTTAAACACATCTGCTTATATCACCTATGGAGCATGCATTTTCAAAAGCTATTGACATTTCAGTATTAAGTAGAACTGCTTTGTTGTTTTCTAGGATGCCTACTACAGTAAAGATGAAGTAAAGATACGATTCATGGATGCAATGCACAGCATCGCAAGGGTGACTGGAAAAGATGTGGCAACAGCGTTTGATCTTTCTCCCTACAAAACAGCTTGTGACATTGGAGGTATATTATTTTTACGTTAAAAATAGAGACAGATGATAAAATAAAGGCTATCAGTTGGTTCGTTTTTAGATATACTGATTAATCAAATGCAGGCTCTAACTTTTTTCAATGGACAGCCTTAATATATCAGGTCAATTCAAAGTCAAATAAATATTAAAATCACTAAAAGAAAATATTAAAAAGAAATGAAATCAAATGTTTAATTCAAATATGGATTAAAGAAAAAAATCAGTAAAAGAACATTCTCTCAGCTTTTTTTTCTAATGTTCAGGATTATAAACAAACAAACAAAAAAAAAAAACAGATCAAAACATTGCGTGCCTGGCTTCCCATTGAGACATGAGCGAGTGACCGCGAGAACGCACAGATATGATGTGCAGAAACCACCGTCCCACTGCTGTCTTGCATAATTTGAGATTTCACTAGAGCATAGTGCATGCATATTTTATTCTGAAAGAGCTTGTTCTCAAAAGCTGCTTATCTGAAAAGGAGTTGCAACCTTGTTATGCAAATTATATATGCTTCTAATTACCAGTACTCTCAGGGGATTTTATGCCAAGGACATCTGTCTTAATTGTATCCTGTTTATTCTCTTTACCTGCTTTGACCTAAATTTAGAGCTAGACTTTATTTTCCACACCGACAAAAAAAGTTATAAACTTTAAAGTTACTTAAAGGGTGAAGGGTTTCATTTCTGTGACACTAGAGTAACTAAAAGGAATCATAAAGATATTAGTGTTTCCAAAATCTTCAGCCATCTTTGTTTGTTTGGACAAACAGATGGTCCTGCAAATTCACTTAAACCTGATTCTGACATGAAATAAATATGCACTAACATTTAAATGTTTATTTTTTATTATGGAAGTGAAGAATGTGCCAAATACGGAATCACTTGAACAAATGAACATATATACTGATAGCTGACATTTCAAAATCATTCTGATAACTCCTGTATATGTATTATTGTGATTGTGAGTGTGTGTGTGTGTGTCATTGTATCTAGCTAGGTGTGTGGGAGGAAGCATACAAATCATTGAGTATTTAACAAATTTATAACAGATTTAAAATACCATTTAATATTTTGATGTTAGTAAGATTACTTAAAAAAGGGAAATATAGTAATGCATTTAAATTCAGCAAGGAAGCATTAAACTGCATTTAAAGTGACAGTACAGAGCTGTACGTTTCAAAAAAATGCTATTCTTTAAAACTTTCTTTCCATTAAAGAATGCTAAAAAAAATAACTGTTTCATAGTTTATGCAAAAAATATTAAGCAGCACAACTTTACAACATTGATAATATGAAGAAATGTATCTAGTGCACCAAATCAGAATAGATTGAATTCTGGAGGATCATGTGACACTGAAGCCTGGAACCATCGTTGCTGAAACTTCAGCTTTGAATCATTGGAATAAATTACATTTTAAAGTGTATTGAAATAGAATATGGTTGTTTTGAATTAAAATATTTCATCACAGTATTACTGTTTTATTGTATTTTTGATCAAATACTGTAAATGCCACTTTGTTGAGCATAAGAAACCTTTTTTGAAAAAAATCAGAAAATTCCAAACTTCTGAGGTGTAGTCTAGAGTTATGAATTATATATATTTTACGATATGAGCATTTTAGAAAAGCACATTCTGTTCTCACACAGGTTGCACTGGTGCCATGGCATACGAGTTTACAAAAGCACATCCTGGACTGTCAGTTATTGTATTTGACTTGCCACAAGTCATTGAGATGAGACGCCACTTTCAGCCTAAAGAGGCTGATGACAGAGTGTCATTTGTTGCAGGTCAGTGAAGACTTTATATGATCACTTTTATAATGAAGTATTTTACAGTGTATTAATATTCTTGTTTAATACATCCTGAGTAATGTGCAGAAGGCCTTATGAAATTCTTGACTGTTTATTCTCACTTTTTGTTTTTCTTTCTATTTGCACAATAGGAGATTTCTTTAAAGATGACCTGCCTAAAGCAGACCTGTATATTCTTGCACGAATCCTCCATGATTGGTCTGATGAGAAACTGGATGTATTATTGAGTAAACTGTCCAAAATGTGCACACCAGGTAAGTGCTTTAAAAAGTAACATTATTAAATTATTAACGTGTAAGCCTGATTCTGAAGTATATAACACTTTTTAATGCCAAGGACCCTCTAATATGATGATCCCTTTGTAAATGGCCCCTTAGCGCCCCCTGGGGGTATTTTCATCCCTGTTTGTGAACTCCTGGCCTAATTGATTCATACAGTATAAACTCTATCTTAACATCACTTGTTCCTTTAAAGTATTTCTAATTGTGCAAACATTTAGAACATCTGAAGGTCATCAAAATTACAAGGTCAAGGGTTTAAATGTTTTGTTTATGAATGTATTGCTACCAAACAGGTTGTGGGCTTCTGGTGTCTGAGATCTTGTTGGATGAGGAAAGGAAAAGCCCAAGCCGAGCCTTGTTGCAAGCCCTCAGTATGACAGAAGGAAAGCAGAGGAGCCCCACCGAATACAGTGACTTACTGCAGAAACATGGCTTCACTCTCAAACACATCAGCCACACGGACAACCTGCTGGATGCCATGCTATTTGTGAAAGAAGACCCAAATGACAGAAGAACATTACTAGGCTGTTCTTCAGCATCCATTGAGACTGCAGAACTTGAGTGATAGAATGACTACAGCATTTTGGAAACACTACAGTTGACTTATTCTAGTTCAATGTTTTAGCTGTGTTCAAATATTATCAACATTTTTTGACCTAAATGCTCAAAAAAAGTATTTGTACATGATTATTATTAATCACAGAAACAGTTTTAACTGTTAATGTTGTATATTGAATTAAATATGGTTTTGAATCAAAAGACAGCGTTCTTGTCTTTAGCTTTTATAGGGAGAAATGGGGTTTGTAGTCTTATAGGGAATAGATTATAGAGCAATATATCATAACTAAGGGTTTTAAGTAAAAAGTCCAATTATACAGAGGTACTGGTAATTCAGCACTGCTTTTGTATGTTGGTTTATAGTTCAAATCTCTTAGATTGCAATAATATAATAAAATACATGGAATCAATTAGAATTTTATATAATGGACAATTCATTATGAAGTTATTAATTAATAGATATAGCATGTCATTAAAATGTAAGTTCTGTGTTGTACACAGCGTCTTTACTCGACCCTAGTAATTCGGGAGCAAATATCGCGAGAAACCTCGAGAGTTAGCGCAGTATGTCGTTCGCAGCATCCTCATCACGTCCCGCTTTACCTCCTGCTTCTGCCAGCACGTTTAGTATATCGTGTTTATAATACACTAAGCTTAAGTATTATCGTTATGGCTGATGCTGCACTTTCTTTTGCTAAAGACTTCTTGGCCGGTGGGGTCGCAGCGGCTTTTTCCAAATGTATCGTATTTTAAGGCCAAACTGAATTTCCAGTAGCTGGTTGGGTGGCACATCTTGCCCCCTGCAGTCTGGTCTCATGTTGCAGGCCCATACTTTATGCATTAGGGATGATTTTTGCCAAGAGGGGCATCTAAAATCAGAAGAAAATTATGTCAGAACTAAATGCTACCATACAAACGTTTGGAATCCTCAAGATTTTTTTATGTTTTTGAAAGAAGTCTTTTAGGCTCACTAATGCAGCAATATTGTGAAATATTATATATATATATATATATATATATATATATATATATATATATATATATATATATATATATATATATTATAAAATGCTTTTCTTTCGAATTTCTTATTCATCAAAGAATATTAGGAAAATGTATTATGGTTTCCATAAAAATATTAACCAGCGCAGCGGTTTTCAGCATTGATAATAATAATAAATGTTTCTTGAGCAGCAAATCAGCACATTAGAATGATATCTGAAGGATCATGTGACACTGAAAACGGAAATAATGGCTGCTCAAAAATACAGCTTTAGCATCATCACAGAAATAAATAGCATTTTAAAGTGTATTAAAATAGAAATTACTTTATATAAACTGCTAAAAAAGGTTCTTTTAAATGGTAATAGTATTTCACAGTTTTCAGTATTTGAAATATTGCTCAAGGACAATCAAACAACAAAAAATCTATCCAGATATCATGTATCTCACAGTATTGTGTGTTTCACTTTATACAACATGCCAGCAAGCAGATCAGTGTATTGTTGACTGTATTGTGAGGATTCCTAAGGAACAAGGCTTTGCTTCATTTTGGCACGACAACCTAGCCAACGTCATTCGCTATATTTCCCCAAACAAGCCCTCAATTTTGCCTTCAAGGACAAGTACAAACAGATATGCTTGGGTAGCGTTGATAAGCACACGCAGTCCTTGCGATACTTCGCCGGCAACTTGGCACTCCGGTGGAGCTGCAGGGGCCACTTCCCTCTGCTTCGTCTACCCCCTGGATTTCGCTCGTACCCGCTTGGCTGCAAATGTCGGCAAAGCTGGCAGCACCAGAGTTCAATGAATTTGCTTGACTGTCTGACCAAAATCTTTAGGTCAGGCGGGTTGCGGGGTCTGTATCAGGGCTTCAACGTCTCTGTCCAGGGCATCAGTATTTAGGGCCGCCTACTTCAGAATCTATGACACTGCTAAAGGTAATAGGTTTGTGCTTCAGATGATGTGATTTTCAGGGTTGTGCGCAGTTCTGGACTGATTTTAGACTGCCTTTCAAATTCCAGTGTATTACTTGAATTAGAAATCATTTGAATAGAGGTAGAAAACAGAATTCAGAATTCAATTTGGAATGTTTTGAAGTAGAATTTTAAAATCTGAATAGAATAATTGTAGCGTTTAGTAGAAAAGCAAATAATTACTTTGAATTTTAGACTGACAAAGTCTTGTTTGAAACAGGGTTGTTTTAGTGTTATAGTATTTATTCATAATTTGAATTAGTACTTTTTTTAATAAATTGAAATTTTAAAAATTCTCAATAAAAATTACATTGGTTTTACTAGAAAAGCAAAAGCAAACTTTAAATCTTGGCTGGACAAAGACTTGTTTGAAAATGTTATTTTACTGTTGTTTATATATTATTATAGTATTTATTAACATTTTGAGTTAGATTGTGTTTTTATATTTTCATTTAGCAGACACTTTTATCCAAAGCGACTTACAAAAATGTTCTGGAAAATGCTTTTGTGCGTTGGTACCATGGTTGCTTTACTCATAGATCTCAGATTTCTGGAGGGGATGTAGACACTCAGAAGTGAGTAGAAGTAGGCAGGTGCAGTTTTAGTAATTTTAGAACTTTTAGAATTTTAGATTAACTTCAGTTTCCTAATTTTATTTTATTTTATTTCAGATTTATTTCAGTGAATGGAAACTATTTGTAATAGTTCTACTTAATAAGAATACTAGTTTTAAAATTAAAAAAAAAAAAAAAACACCTTTAAAAATTTGTATTTAGTTTATATGTCATCATATTTTTGGGGACCAGGGTGAGAGATCACTTCATTTCCCAGAATGCAGCATTACCTGTGTTTTACTATTACAATTTAGTATTCAGAATTGCAATTCCTCTTTCTGTCTTTCTAATTTAACTTGTGATATGGCCAGTTCAAGTTCAAGTTCTTCAATTCTTCAAATATATAAGAAACATGCATGCATAATTGCGTGTGGTGCTGTGCAGGCATGCTTCCCGACCCGATGAACACCCACATTGTGGTCAGCTGGATGATTGCACAAACTGTGACAGCAGTGGCTGGCGTGGTGTCCTATCCATTTGACACTGTGCGGCGTCGCATGATGATGCAGTCCGGGCGCAAAGGAGGTACACAACAGACATACTCAAACATATGCACTGTTCTCCATCAAGTGTGCATTTATTTCATCTCAGGCCTTTGTCTTTTGTTTTCCCAGCGGATATTATGTACACTGGAACCCTTGACTGCTGGAGAAAGATCGCTCGTGATGAGGGTGGAAAAGCTTTCTTCAAAGTGGCTCTGTCTTATGTACTCAGAGGAATGGGGGGAGCATTTGTGCTCATGCTTTATGATGAATTCAAGAAGTTTGTTTAAAAAATATGTGCTAAAAGATAGTAGAATAGCTTTTACCACACAGCTTTGTCAAACTTTAACCAAACCCTCCCCACTCCGCACAGATGTAGTCTTGGTTAAATTGTTTTAGATGCCAAAAGCAATTAATAATTTTCATTAATTTTGTTTGTTGCTATATTTTTTTGTTTAGAAAATGCTTTGTCATTTAATGATAAATAACCAATATTTTATTAAAAGAAAGCACATTACAATTCTAAAATTGGTAATATAAGGGAAAGGTGTTTTATATTTCTGCTCAAAATTATTTAAAATATATAAACTACCGGTCAAAAGTTTTGGATCAGAACGATTTTTAAGTTTTTTTTTTTTTTTTTTTTTTACAGGAGATTCTTATGCTCATCAAGGCTGCATTTATTTGATCAAAAATACTGGACAAAAATATATTGTGAAACATTATTATGATGTAAAATAACATTTTTCTATTTTAATATACATTAAAATCTAATTTATTCGTGTGATGCAAAGCTGAATTTTCAGCATCAATATTAAATATATATTTTGGCAACACAACTGTTGCCAACATTGATAATTCTAATAATAAATCAGCATATTAAAATTATTTCTTAAGGATCGTGTGACACTTTATATTGGAATAATGGCTGATGGAAATTCAGCTTTGCATCACAGAAATAAATGATATTTTAAAGGATATTAATATAGAAACCATTATTTTATATTGTAATAACATTTTGCAAGATTACTGTTTTTTTTTTTTTTTTGTATTTTTGATCAAATAAATGCAGCCTTGATGAACATAAGAGACTTATTTAAAAAACATTACAAGTCTTGCTGATCTCAAACTTTTGACCGATAGTGTATATGAGTTTATTGAATTTATCTATAATATTGCTTCATGAATCTGAGCCATAGCCATCAATACCATGCAATACCACAACACCTCCTCAAGATGGCACAACAGCATTTTGTCCTGCATTTATTCAGTACCATGTTCTTGTAGTCGCTCAGCACAGTTTTTCAGTTCTTCTAGCCAAGGTCTGTGGTAACAAGGGTATACAATATCACTCTCAAGAAAAAAATGTGGAGTTCAAACACACAGAATAACATTCGACACTTTAAACGTTTTCTCAAGTTGGGCTTGAAAAACCAACTGAGAGCTGGTGTCCGATGGAATCATAGACGTATTAAATATGACTCTTTAATTCACAACAGATTGTCTAAGCAGTGAAAGAGAGCCTAGAAAAGTGTTCCAGCAGAAATTGTGTGGAGCCAGAGACATGGCTTTTACAGTCAGACCTTATGTGACACGAAAAGTGTATTTCCATGATTTCTCTTTTTGGAAGTCCGCTTAAGAATTTTCCATCTTGGATAATGAGGGGAGTCATATTTTCATGGTCATTTTCTTGTCAGTCTCAGTGTTTGGTTGCGTCAGGCTGATCTTGATGAAGTAGATCCCGCTTTTAGAAGTAGAAATGTGAGGGCAAGGAAGGAAGGACATTGTGAGTTCAGTAATGACACTGAAACGTTAAACCATTTTTAGCATGTAGAGCTATTGTAATCTTATTCCACACTATATGGAGAGAAATTCTGTAAGACTACTCACAGTGGTGTTTGAACACCAAGAATTCTTGTAAATTCAATAAAAGTGAATAGCCTACCCTATATGCTTTTCATTTTTAAATATTTAGGGTTTGTGGCAATTCAACGTTTATTAAACTTTTTTAAGATTTTTAAAGCCTTAAAAAAATCACACTGTTCTCTCAAATATGCGCTCTTGATTCTTATTGGTTGATTGTGGCTTTTAGCAGGCAGATTCAAAATATTCCCGATCAATCAATCACGGAAACCCTGCTTATTAATGTAACCATATTGGCGTTTTTTTTTTTTTTTTTTTTGGCTGTGTTAATGCAAACAGCATTTAGCCAAAATGTATTTTTATTGGAATTGTAATATTTCACCCTCATTTCTTGTCATAAATGCATTTTACACTAGATTCACTAGGTAGTGAATTCAGGTAAAGTGGGCCATTTAAGTTTGAGTGTACTGTGCTCAATGGGTTTGCACTTTCAGAGCATAACAATGGTTCTTAATTAAAGGGACACTGTTTCTCTAAATGATAAAATAGGTTTGGTTGATGCAATATGACACTTGTGGGTGTGGCCATGCCTCAAAGGAGGACTGTGTCATTGTGAAAGGTAGAAAACCCTTCAACATAAGACATTTCTAAATTATAAGGTTACTCACTAAATGATAACAGATATTATTGGGACAGTTCCTGCTGTTTTTGTTTCCATACAGTTAACAGAATAAAATGCAAAGAACAAAATGTTTAAAAATCTGTTAGCTTTCTTGTAAGGTGTTTAAATATTGCTGAATTAGCTGAAATGAGCAGAATGTGTTAGATAAAGTGGGCCGGTGGGATTCAGGTAAAGTGGGCTGACCTTTAACCCTCAGTAATTATACTCAAATTCATTAAATAAATGGATATTAGTTATTTTATAGTTGACATGTATAATTTACCTTTTTAAAAAGCAGAAGTGAGTTTAAAGTCAGGAAATTCAAGTAAGAGATGAAGGAATGGAAAGAGGATAGAAAGGAAGTCAAGGCATGAAGTTCAATCTGTGGAGTAAAGAAAGGATGAGAGTAGCAAAATGTAGAAGCAGAATATAAAGCTTTCAAATATGGACACATTTAAAGTTAATTTAAAGTGTTTCAAGGAAATATAGAAAAACAACTGATTCCAGTTCCATTTAAATGAACTGTTATTATTTTTTCACTATTTTACTTTCATTGAATGTAATGTTGCTGTAAGGTAGTAAGTAACATTGAGTAATGCTAGTCCATCAATCACATGTGCTTCAAAGCTGATGTTTTTTACACTGTCAAATCAATAACATTTTGCTTTTCTAGCAGGAATAAGCCGGTTGGCCAAACAGTCCCTTGAGGGCTAAGACACTTAAATCTAGCTACATTTCCCTAAATTAATAAAATATTAACTGTTATACTAAACCATGTGTACACACACTCCATAAACCCCCTATTTTACAAATAATAAATAATGCAGTCAGGAGACAGTGTGATGCAATGTTTCCACATTTTTAAACATTTAAAATGCATGAAAATAAATATTTTCCATCACTTTATCACTCTTGAAATGACTTGCACACTAAACAATCTAACCCTCATACTTACATAACAATATCAGTCTATTTATTAAGTGGATCAAGTTGAAGTCAGCATGTAGCCTAGCCTATATTAATGACAATATGGGACAAGTAAACCGGTTCTCGGTTCCCAATCATACTTATGTCTCAGTAAGTGGTGCTGTCTAAAGTCTCAAGAGAATAATTGATTGTAGTGAAGATGTCCTCATGAACACTACCTTTAATATGAATGTTTATCTTGTTGCTAGGCCGGCTGTTTTCGTACGTTGTAGTGGACTGTTTTCTTCAGAAGAAGCTTAATATTGTAAAATAATTCATATTTCATGTCAGTTTTTTTTATTTTGTATTTAGAGTGTTATCTTGTAATAAGCGAGATAATAGCCTAAACAGTCAACCTGACATTATAGCGAATTGTCTTTACAATAGCCTACATTATTCTTGTATGCCTACATTAAACTTTATTACCTAAAATATCGCTATGCTACATTTCTGGCAATACTATATACTAACAGAGCAACCTTCACTGAAACTTAATATTTTGTTTGTAATAAGCATCCATACATGGCAATAATGGGTGAGTAAAAACAGCAAAACGATTGTCTTCCTCGGCTAGAGCATTTCAAAGCCTCTGTAATCAAGCTGAACTACAATCTTAAGCACAGCTGGACACAGTCTCTCTATTATGTCTCTGATTTTGTTTACTAGTATCAACAGAGACTTTGTAAGTCTTTATAATGAAAACCATGCAAGTCAATCAACTGGCAGAGATCAGAGGCCAATGTAATTTACCAAAATGGCCATAATACAAAGCAATCTTCTGTAATGTGAACTGCCTTGCCGACTCCAAGCATACTGTACATGTCAGATAAATATTAAGTAATTTTCTTCAAATGCAACCTTGACAGGGGTTTGGACTCGCCAGCCTGCAAGTAATTAGGCTATAATAATAGTGTTAAGTGCTTTGATATTAAAATGACTGGTTTAAAACCGTTAACTTTCTTCAGATAACAGGAAATGTACAATTGTTTCCACATGTTAATACTTTGGAAAACTATGTGTTCATTGACAACATGTGACATGAAATTAAAACATTATCTGTGTTATCCTTGTATGAATCAGAGAATTCTTACATATACATTTTTTACTGGAATTGGTTGAAAATCCAAATACTTGCACTCTATTTTTATTACTACACAATAAAAAAAATGATGCTTGGGCTTTTACATTTACAACTACGAAGTAGTTGCAAGAAGTCCACTTGATGGCACTGTTGAAATGAAAATGAAACATTACTGGTTGTGAGAAGTAAGATGAACTGCTAGAAGAAACAGGTCGAGAAGAATCATAACAAACATGAACTTTCAAACATATTCTTACCATTAAAAAGCATGCAGTTCTTTCTCTTTATATTTGTTTTGTTTGTTTGTATTTTTTAAAACCCATTCTGAAATAATTCTGAGAAATTCTAAAGCCATTTTGACTTAACTTGTGAAAAAAGCCAAACTTGTGCCTTTGACAAATATCACAGCTAAAGCACAGTTATGTGTAATCCAGTGATTGTGTTCTGTGTTATTAAATGTGACTGCTCCGAGGTATCCGCTAGATCCAAGGTTTGTTGTGGTCAAAATCCCATGTGCTCTGGCAGCAGCCTCAGTCAGTCAATCCATGAGCACATACTCATTGAGGTGTGGACTGTGAGAAGTGATATATTTCATGACAGGGCTTTCATCCAGACCTCTGATGACTCTTTGTTGTTATTTCTGAGTTGTCCCAGTGGACCACTCTTACCTTGCAGTCTGCTGGCTGCATCTCATAAACACACACATACTGCTCGCTTCAGATGTCTTGCATGTCATGTTCTCTGTCATGTCACGCACCTTTATACTCTTTCATTCTGTTTGAAAAAAAAAAACACAAACAGCAGCAGCATGTATCTAAGGATGTTGTGTCCTTAATTTTATGTTTGTTTAAAAGATAAACTATTCTTGTTAGTAGATACTTTTCTTGTTAGTAAATTAAGGAATATTTTGACCTCTAGACAGTAATTTATTAAATATTATGTGTATTATTATTATTTTTAAATTATTTAAAAAATATTTTCTCCACATTTTAATATAATAGTTAGGTCCTCTATTTTATCTTGTATTTATTCTTCTTTAATAGTGTGATCCATGAAATAATTAAAAACAGCAACATGTATTTATAAGGGTGTTGTGTCTGTAAGTTTATTTTTAAATTAAGAATTTTTAAATTAATTAATTTATTTATTTATTTTTACTTCTAGACTAAATAATCAGTCATTTATTAATTATTATTATATTAAAAAAGTAACAAAAATATTTTGCACATTTTTGAATAATAGTGAGGTCCTTTATTTTATCTTGGCTTTATTGTTCATTAATATTGTAACCCACAAACTGTGAAGTAATATAATACATTAAAATAAAAAAAATAATAATCAAAAAAATAAAAAAGAACTAAACACTGAAAGCAAATAATAAAGTATTTCCATAAAAAAATGAGAGAAAAAAGAAACATGCACTTTATTGTTATTATTATTATTATTATTTACAATAACTATGCAGAAAGGTGCTTGAGTCAGTCTGATAATGCTCTGAAAAATGGAGAAACGTCTGACACGTACAGTACCTTGTGCCTAGTGGTTAGTGTGGTTAGCTCACAAAAAACATGTTTTTGCTTAGCTGCTTTTGTCATGTACACTGCAAAATGTCAACGATGACCAAACCTGATAACTGACTAAAAGTATGTTTGGAAAGTGACCAGTACTGTTACAACGATGATATTAATGAACCTTTAGGGCCCTATCATACACCCAGTGCAATGTGGCACCAGGCGCGACATCAACGCAAGTGTATTTTGCTAGTTTCAGCAAGACGCTGTTATCATTTTCACATACTGCGCCACATTGTTTAAATAGCAAATGTGTTTGAGCCTATTTGTGCGCCCATGGGCGTGCTGGTCTGAAAATGAGGTGTGTTCAGGCATTGTTGGGGCGTTGCTATTTTGAGGCAACTGAAATAGACTGCGCCATTGACCAACTGAAACTTGGTCTAATGTCAATGCCAGAATATTTTTTTGTTATTTAAAGAGCGCATAACATGCGCCTATGGGACACACACACGCTTATTACACACACAGAGACTCGGAGCAGCACACAAACATGGCAAATATTAGAATTGAAAGGATTGTAATGTAAAAGATTATTATTGTGTATTATTGTCAGGGGGCTTTGGTGGAATCCGGCTTGTCCTGTAGATGGTCTGCTCACAAGCTGTAACCTTGCACATGAGCCGATCCGTTTCCTCTCTGGAGAAGCGTTCAGTCTTTTCTCTCGGAAATTACGCCAAGTAAATAGCGAATCCGCCATGGTGCAAGCGCAACTGGCTCTTAAAAGAAATGGGAGATGTGTCATGCACTTCAGACCATGCGCTAAGACTAATAGGGCCCTTAATCTGAATATCCACGGAATGCTGCAGGTTTGCTAATGCAAATGCAGTTAGAATGTATTGTAAATCTCAAGTTGTGATTAGTTGTATTCAAAGCAATGGTAGATCAGCGTGACATCTCTTGTAGCGCAACTACTCTGCACTGTTGACATTGACACTTTAGTTGACCTTTATCGTGCCCTTGACTCAAACAAACTGCCACTGATCATCACTCGCAGTCATGTTGACTTTCAAAAGCTGTTTGTTTGATTGTATGTAAGTCAGGTCAACGCAAACAAAACAACTGTCGCTTTTCTTTTCCGCCGTTTGTTGCAGTGGCATATTGGCCCTGATGTGTTCCAGTGCCTCTGTTCAAGACCAGTGTTTGATGACGGTCACACATCACAGAGCTCCACTTCTGAAGCACAAATAGGTGACCCTCCACCTCAGTCCCACGTCTCCCACTTCTTCTCTCTAGCAACAATAACAATCAATGCTTCAACATCAGAAGGTTCTGAAGAACAACTTATAAATCATATGCATCCCCTGCTGGTCTCTTGGCGGCCAAGTTGACTTTACTGAAGCGTTTCTTTGATCCTGCACTGCTTTGATTCACTTTTCTCTCACCCTTTTAGCTAAACATATCATTGGAATTTCGCTCTTTGTTCCTGACAGGTCTCGTCTTAGCTCGGTTTCTCTGCAGACACGCAGCCCTTCCCAGAGGGGGAGAACTGCTCTGCAGCCCAGACGGAATCGAGTGCTGCTCAAAGATTTATCCTCATCTTTTGAATCGACGCTCTCTTTTCCCCTTCACTCCCTACCTTGACATATCCGTCCTTTCTGTGGCACAATTGAAATGACAAGGTTGGTGTGGTCATTGTCATTCACCGTTTCATAAATGCTGAGCACTAGTCTCATTAATCTGTATTACAAGTGGAGATCTTGAGGGAATGGTGGGATGCAGTTCATCTCGGAAACTATGGTCCTGTATACATTCATGGTTTGTTAAGAAAGTATTTGTGATATCAGAGACTTCAGGAATGTATACATGTACAATATAAAATGAATGAATGAATATTTATGAATATGTAGTAGTATTATGAAAATTCCAAATTAACTTTTATTTAGTTTGCCCTAACATTTTTTAATATGTTCTCTTGACTTGATCAAAACCCATTAGATAGGATTGCACATATAGGGATGCACTTCTCAGAAAATGTGGATTTTATATCCATTTTTCAACATATAGAGACATTAAAAATATTTTTTTCTCAAATTTACCCAGTAAAACAAATAATAGAAAAATATAATAAAAAATTAAAATAAATAAATTAACCAATAAAGAGGGTGAACTCTTTGAATTTAAGTGAACCTTATATATTTTATATATTTGGAGACCCCAAGTGTTTTGTATAATATCAACCTGGGGTTGCGTTTCCCTAAAGCAACTATCGTTGCAAGTTACGTCGTTACATATATTTAATGGAACTTGCGATCAGCTAACGATGCTTTTGGGAAACTCCCTGATTCTTAAATCTTAAGTATGTTTTTTGAGAACAGAACCTGTGGATTAGTTTTAATTAATTTTATTAAAAAGATGGCAAATGATTAGACGAATAAACAAAATAATTAAATTGGTGTACTTGAAGGATTTTTTTTTTTCAGACAAGATAAGAGGGTAAATAACTCACTGACTCACTTCCTCTTTTGCCTTTGAAATATATACTCTGTGTGCAAAATCATTAACATTATCTATTACAAAACAACTGCTCCAGGCTCATAAATGTGACTGTTCACACATTCACACATTACACTTCCCATGCATCTGCTTTTGTGTGATAATTAATGTTCAGCATATGATTTGTGCAGTCCATGATAAAGAAATTGTCTTTACTGCATGTATTTTATTAAGTCTTCTATGGCTGGAACAGAAAGGTGATTGTCAAGCTGCTTGTTAGGGTATTTTTAATGAGACAAGTGATGTGACTCATATAACTTTTTTAAAATTACAGTATTTAAAATGACCAAAATTTAGAACAGATGTGTGAAGTTGAAAAATGCTGATGGTTTAGATATTATTTTTTTATTATAAACATGGATAGTTAAATATACAGTATTTATACATTACATACATTTTTTCATTTGTGGCACAGTCACAACACCATCTGGTGGTCAGATGTTGTGATTGCTAATTACAGAATACTAGTAAGCATTATGGTGTTGATGGTTTTAAAGATCTTGCAAAAAGAATTCAGTAAAAGAAAAATAGTAGTGAGTTGTTTTAGCCTGGTTATCTCTTTGACCCTTGTTCTCTTCCTCCCTCTATCTGTAGTTGGTTCTGCATCTGCTCTTGAACTCTACATTATCAAGAATCTACTGGAGTCCCAAGAAATGAATGTGAAGTGAATAAGAAACAATTGAAAGCAAAACCACCAATGTGACAGTTAATGTCAAAGCCCTCTCTCATACTACACTGACCAACTCTAAGACTGTGTAAGAAGTGAGGTTGAGGTTGAGAGGATGGAAAGGAAACGAGTGGAGGAACAGCAGGGTTTGGTGATTCAGGTACAAATTGTATCACCTTTTCTTCTGTGCTCTAGAGACTGAGGCCTCTTCATTGTTAAGTAACTGAGAGAGGAGCTTTTCTTCATGAACAGGTGTGTTTTTTATCTGGTGGTAGTTGTTTTGTTGTTTTTTCCTGGGTCTAGTGCTGAGTATAATAATAGTGGTGAGTATTTTAGCTCTCAATTGACAGACAAATATTCAATATTTATTGTTTAAAACAACTTTCAAATAAGCTGATTACTCATTATTTTAATGTGACATCTATCTATCTATCTATCTATCTATCTATCTATCTATCTATCTATCTATCTATCTATCTATCTATCTATCTATCTATCTATCTATCTATCTATCTATCAAGAACCACTAGAAAATTTTGTAGCTGAAGAGCATGAAAAAAGACTTTGCAAGGTATTATAACAGTAACATAAAAAGTCCCCTTAGAAGCAATAAAACACGTATTTTCCCATTGTAAAGGTCATAGGTTCAATTTTTAGGAATGGAGCATATGACAAGCACATTCTTGTCAGTATACATTTAGACAAACATCTGATGATGATGATAAGCTTGCTGATAAGTAGCGCTGCATCATAGTGCATGAGCTGTCTGGAGAGCCACATCAAAAGGCCTGAGGAGGGGGCGGCGTTCACATGAGCTGGAATATCCTGTATAAGATTCACATCAGAACACACTCATTAAGTAAAGCCCCACATTTTCGCAATAATGTTATTCTGTCAGTCAATTTCATACTGTAAACACTCACATATTACTCATATTGTAATCTCAAACAACATATGTGAACTTTTTCAGCATTTTCTGCTTTGATATTTTAAAAAATATTTATAAAAACTTTAAAAGCATTTTAAACATTTTCTGCTGTGAACATTTTTAAAAACTATAATAATTAGGCCTATAACAATGACAACATGATAGTATATATTCTTGTTAATTCCGCTTCTCAGCAAATAAATAAATAATGGACATGAAGTATTGATTTGAGATTAAATTATGCAATTTTTTTCTGCTAGGAAAATATGGTCCCTTACAACGCACAACCTTATCAAATGAGAAAAGTCACTTGTGAACTGAGAATTTCGCATGAATTTCGTACAATGTTATTCATTTATGTCTATTTTAAACCTTACTGTCAGTGATGCATAAGCAGATTGTAAGAAAACAAATTCATATGAATTAGCCACCAACTTAAATAGATAAGAACTGCCATGAAAGTGATGCAATTTACAGTAGGCTAATATTAGAAGTCCTCTGAGGTCATTTTCACTACAAACAATAACTGAGACAAGATAGTGTCAGTTGAATTTGTATAAAAGATTCTGAGGTGTGATACCCCTAGTGAAAATTTAATATACTGAATTGTATTTAAAAAAAATTATTTAATGATAAGTATACTAAAAATGAATAGAATGCCAATGTACTAACTCAAAATACACTGTAAATGTAGTTATTTCATGCTTTCATCAAGCACAAATTTAGTGCACTACAAATTAATTTGTAAAATAGTAAACCTTTTACAAATGCAACTGGGGAAGAATTAAATATATATTCATCACTAAGAGAGTACACTGGTTAGGTTCTTAATTCCATCTACAACATGTCTGAAACTTGTTAAAAGTGATTTTCATAATGGTGTTCTCTGAACACATAAAATACTTTAAACAGCCTAAAATCTCTCTCTCTCTCTCTCTCTCTCTCTCTCTCTCTCTCTCTCTCTCACACGCACACAAACACACGCGCACACACACACACACACACACACACACACAGATCTGTATATAATATAAACTAACAGGACGAAACCTTTGAAAGAGGATGGCCATTTCATAACCCCAATGAGATGTCCATGCTCACTCAACCCAACAACTAGTCTAGGTAAGGGTTGAATGAAGCATCTTATGATCCTGTAGATGTATGAAGGACATATTAAGGTTTGTCTGTGGGGATTGTTTGTACTGTATGTTGTGATATCATTAAAGTAAACAAGGCTGCTGTGTGAGTTCTCACCTAATACTATGGCACAAGAGACAATATCACATTCTGCTTTTACACAACTAAAATACATTTACAAAATTAGCTGTTCCAATTCAACAGACTTTAAATATACCAGTTTGAGTGTGTCACAAATACATTTAGTTATACTAAAGTACATACAAATAAATAGTGCTTAAGTATACTATTTTTTCACTAGGGAAAAAAGATGTGAAAGTAGATTTGGTTTGCTGTTTAGCGTTGTCATGGACAATGGTGAATATTAGGAAAAACATACCACTGGATGGCATGATTGACCAGTCAAAATCATTACACATCCAGCTAAGGTACATCCAGTTGGCAAAATAAACCCTGACACAGTGATCAAGGCATTGATGCAAAATACTGAAGACCTCAGATTTCATTTTCAGTATAATCGATATGCAAAATGTTACTAGTTGCGTTAGTGAGAAACAAGGCCTGTTATTTGTTATCTGTTATTTAGCACTGCTTATTAATTATTGGGAAATAGCAGACCACTGAATGCCAAGACTGACCAGATTTTTCACTTTCTGCTGAATTTTGTATAGACCTACAGTACTCATGATTATTCTGCTCTTTTAAGGTGAGATATTAGATATTGACCCTGACCAGATTGTTTTTAAAACTCCAGATAATAATAATAAAATATCTACTTGTTATGAAGCTGAAGTGCAGTATAAGAACCAGTGTGTCAAAGACTGGAAGGTACTTAACACTCGCAGACACTTTTGAGCTGCAGTTTGACTCACTTTTAGCACAAACCTGAGAAAACCAGACTTGTACTTGCTGGGAAAATGCTCATGAATCTGATGTAAAATGACACATGCTATTCAAAGCAGTGCAAAGCTGGAAAATCTTACAGCCTGCATGTATTTGCTTACATGCAGGGAGGTCAAAGTATTCAAGTAAGACATCAATATGAGGTGTTCAATTTGGACCTGTCCACTCTCAGCATTAAGATGAATTATGATTTCAGAATAAGAATGAAGCTGGGGTGTCTAGATAAAGACTGGAGCAAGTGGACAAAAGTGCAAAGTTAGAGAAACAATGAAGGTACCGTCTCTTTGTCTTTGAAATACCATGTGTTCAGGTTCAGGACCAGAGCCTGGTTTGATAAATAAGCATTAATTTGGTCATCAGCCATAGCAATATGTATGGTTCAAGATATTTATGATCTCTTTACTAGCTTGTACTGAACTCTGAGCAATCCTGGAGTTTTTGTGGTTCATCTAATGTTAATTTGTCTCTAGTATGAATTCCTTTTGTAGCTGTATTCTTCAAGTTTGGTTTGGATAAGTCAAATGAAATATAAACAGAAGTAAATTATTACATATATTCTTCTATGTGTGTGTAAAAAGCTTCACAAATAAACTAAACATTTTGTTCACAGGTGCTTGTATGGTAGAAGCATCCGCCTACATATGGGTTTATATTTTGATAATTGTGTTGCCACTAACCGCCTTTCTTGTCTGTTTTTTGAGTATTAACCAGCACTTCAGTTATTATAATATCCTTGACACTGTTTTTTTATCAAACCTCTGAACGCCTTGACATTCTTTGGTCTTGAAAGAGTTAGAAGACTGATCTTTCCTTAAGTACCAGATCCCAGACACTTCAAAAATAAAATCATGGACACTGCACAGTCTCAGTTAAGGCCAACGCCATCCATAATATTAAATGCATTTATTTGACAGAATACACCTAAAGATCTTTGTAGTTTTACAGCTGGAAGAGAATTTGCACTTTCACGCCATAGGATTCTTGTTTTTAAAACAGAGGTTTTGTTTTACAGTAGAAATAACATACAATCACAGATTAAACGTGAATTCTGTCACTGTTCTGCACTTAAAAATGTGAGCTAGAGTTGCTAACAAGTTGCTACATTTGGTATTTAAACGTATATCCTTGTGGTTGTTGTAATGTTTCTCTAGTAGCATTTTGCACACAACTTTTCAAAATTCATTTATCTTGTAAAACAAAACAATAAGGTTTCTCAGAGAGTGTTTTTTAAAATGTACAACAAAACACTAATAGCTACAGCATATAAAAACCTTAGAGGTTAAAATCTTTTTCCCAGTATTTCAAAATTTAAATAGACATGTTCAGAATGAATATTACCAGAACACTAGCTGTTTAGCCTATTTGTAATGTCAACTCTTAAACGATTAAAGAACACAGTTTAAGGCTTTTACATAACACATTGTTTATTAAAGGGATAGTTCACCCAAAAATGAAAATTCTGTTATTAATTACACACCCTAATGTCCACACCCATAAAGATCTTCGTTCATCTTTGGAACACAAATTAATATATTTTTGATGAAATCCGAGAGCTTTCTGACCCCGCATAGACAGCAATGGAACTACCACGTTCAAGGCCCAGAAAGGTATGGACATTGTTAAAATAGTCCATGTGTAATATAGCTATGAAGCTATGAGAATACTTTTTGTGTGAAAAGAAAAGAAAAATAATGAATTTATCCAACAATTCCTTCTCTTCCGTGTCAGTTTTTGATTGCGCATTCATGACAGTATGCATGCCTCTGCTTGCAAACAAGGCGCAGTGCATCCGGGTTTAATGTCAGAACGAAGGGTCCTGCATCAAAAACCGACAGAAGAAAATAAATTGTTAAAGCCATTATTTTTGTTTTCTTTGCGCACAAAAAATATTTTAGTAGCTTCACAAAATAAAGGTTAAACCACTGATGTCACATGGACTATTTTAATGATGTCCTTACTACCTTTCTGGACCTTGAACGTGGTAGTACGGTTACTGCCTATGCAGGGTCAGAAAGCTCTCAGATTTCATCAAAAATATTTTCATTTGCTTTCCAAAGATTAATGAAGGTCTAAAAGGTTCGGTACAACATGAGGGTGAGTAATTAATGACAGTATTTTCATTTTTGGGTAAACTATCCCATTAAGAATCAACCACACACCTTGTTTTTACCTATTTTATTTACTTAATTACGAACCTTATGGAAATTACTGAGAAAACTCATGGCAAATATGCCTTCTGGATTGGCCTACTCTCGTTAATAGGTTGGGTTTTTTTTGTATTATTATCTACACTCTAAAAAATGCTGGGTTAAGCCCAATGGGTCATTTTATTGGGTTGTTTTTACTATTTTTACCCAGCAAAAAAAAAAATTAGGTTCTTTTTTTCTACCCAACTGCTGGGTTAAGCCTATCTCGGACACTTCGCATGATGGAAACGCCTTTTGCCTTACATAAAATAAATGGATTTTATTCGTTATAGTTCTGAGTTTATTTTAATTTGATGTTAAAATATGTTATTTAATCTCAGTACTGCTTGTTTATGGGCAGGTTTTGGAGTCACAGCATCTTTCAGCTTTGAGTGAAATGTGAGGCCAATTTGTCTTCTATTTTGTCCATGTGTTTTTGCTTTATAATAACTTAAATTAACTTAATAACTCAATTATTACTTAAATAAAATTACCCTGCATGTGTGGTAAAAACATTTAACCCAAACAGCTAGGTCAAAATAACCCAGCATGTGTTCTGTTCAATATTTACCCAGCGCTGGGTTGCCAAATAACCCAAGTTGGGTTGTTTTTAACCCAGCACTTCTTAGAGTGTATGGGTCCATGAAGAAACTTTAACATCAGTGGAACCTTTCAAATGTACCAAAAGTTTCCAGTTGTGGAAAAAATGTGTTTTAGATTATTAAAATGTTTCCACACTAAAAAAATGTTTTAGAAACTTTAATTTTTTGGATGTATGGATTGTAGTCATGATTGATTAGCTCTAATGAAATAATTTTGTCTGTCATTTCCTTTCTTAGTGGTGGGGGAACCTGACACAGTGGAATGAGGAATGCTCAACAACAGATATTGAGATTATTGACAAGAACGTAAGAGAGGACCAACATCAAACTTAACAGCCCATGTACACCAGCCCAGAGCAACATTACAGCATGTACTGCATCTACTTCTCTGAAACACCTGGTGAAATCACAGAACTACAGTACTCTCGAAGTGTGTTGGGATATATTATATCCATGAGCCAATTTACTGCTTTTAAGATTGATTATTTGATTGTTGTAACACATGGGGTAAAATCTTTTATGATTGCTAGTATCTCTGGTTTGTGATCATCACGGTTTAGATGCTTAGTATGGCTCTGTTAGCCCCTGCTGGTAGATTGTGTAACTATACCATCTGGATACAAAAAGCATCTTTCACCATTAACTGCCATTCAAAATTAGCCACCTATGCCGATGCAACTACAGTCTTTTAAGCAACATATTTCCAGGGCTCCAGCACAAGTCAAACAAGTGCCTTTGAGATGAATGGGAATGCTAATTGATATATTTCTCTAGGTATTATCAATCTCATTGGTTACTCCTAAAGTCTGTGATCAGGATTGTGGTTAAAGCAAGCTTGTACACAAAAAAATATTTTAGCACATCAGCTTGTAACGAACAATGTGAGTGCAGTACAATAATTGGACAATGGAGGGCACTCTGACTATCCTGAAGTGTTAAAGAAGATTAGAACCATATCAAAGCCAACAAGGAACACACTCTTCACAGCATCACAGCACTCTCTTAAGGGAGGATGTACGTTAATTTGAAGACTGATTTAAAAGATTAATGTGAAACTGCATAATAGATGTGGAGTTTCAGTGTGACGGTGTAACAAAGCCAGGGCAGCAGCCACACACTCTGATCTGTTGTGATTGATGAACTGGAATGGTGGTGAAGAATATGAGCAAATAATCATTAAGAGATAGAAGCAAAAATGAACGCCACACAGGTGGATACATGAATGTAAAAATTTACAGTTTCAGTTGTACCTGTTGCAGCTTAGACCAGCAGATTCTTCCTTTTTTTTTTTTTTTTTTTGTAAGGTAAGGTAATAGTATTGGCTTCATGAGCGAGGCAAAAGTGGAGTCAAAAGGTCTGAAACCACACTGAATTTTTTTTCTACATTTAAACGTGAAAATGTAGGGGGAAAAAATTCAAAGATATATATATATATATATATATATATATATATATATATATATATATATATATATATATATATATATATATATATATATATATATATATATAAAGAAAAATGTACAAAACTTTAAAATGCAGTTTTCTTTCTTTCTTTTTTAATATAAAGGAACATTTAGTGCTCTGCAGTTTTCTATGTCGTTGATCCAGCAAATTTGAGAGTCACGCAACTCCTTCATATTAATGGTCAGATTCCAACTTCCATTAAAGCACAAGATGCTCTTTAGAACATTCTAAATCATTTCTAAGAACATGATCATCACGCTTTAACCAAACTTCTGGAGATCATGCAGCTTGAGTGCTGCTGTCATTAAAGTCAAAAGAGAACACACCAAATACTAAGACATTCTGATATTCAAGTTTATTTTTTGTCATGCATTTTTTTTTTCACAAAAATTGCTATATTGATCATATAATTGGTAACTGGTAAATATAAAATTAGAAAAAGGTTACAACATAAAAGCATTTTTACACACGGTTTCAGATTTTTGGACCCATACTGTACATTCATTTGACCAAATACTGCATTAAAAAAATGCATTGTCTTTTTATTCTATAAATAAATTTTCCATCTATTACATTTCAATTATTTTTATATTTTGTCAATTTCTTTCCTCAAAAATTAAAGTACTTATGCTTTTTACTTTTGGATTTAATAAGAGCTTCATCTTTATGTCCACCAGTCGTGTACTGCTAACTGTTTTTGATACACAAACCCATTTCTATGGGGAGGATGTGACTGAAGCCTGGATGCACAAAAATTCCCCAGTAACACCTGTGTGCTAACTAACGATTCAATAGAAATTATCTTTTAGATAGAGCAGTGGGGAATTACCTTACAAATAAAAAAAAACAACAAAAAAAAACTGATCAACGAAAAAAGAAAAGGTTTACTCAGAATAATAAATTAAATGAGATAAGATAAACTGCTTTCACTATATGTAATTTCCATCTACGGCTCTTACAGAGAAACTCTTTTCGAAGAAGGGGCACTGGAGGTGGTATAGGTTTGTATTTCATACATGATAATTGTTGTCCGTTCAAATAGGCTAACAATCGGATTTAGCTAGTCACCACTTGACTGTTTTATGAGAGTTCACACCAGCTAAAGTCTTCATACCTCCTCCAGCTTACATAAGAGAAGCAACAAACAGCTTGCTCGATTAATAAATTAAGTATGCTAAATATGGCTTACAGTCATGTTTCTGCAGAGCTATTTAATGATAATCAACACTCCAACAATTACATCTTTACACTTTACACTTTTAATTATACATTGTGCTTTTCTGTCTGGCAAACGGGAATGAATTGTGTTCCCTGGTGATTTGTTCTCCCAAGCATTAAGCAAAAAAGTGTGGGTCTATCTGTGATGATTTTTACTCTTAAATACCAGGAAACACAGCCTTGCTGGACTAAAATGTTTTATTTATTGTAATGCTTTAGTGGGGGAAGACCCAGTTCATACATTCATTATCATAAAGGCCCCGAGACATTCCGCACAAAGAGCGAGACGAGTTACAAGCCTTGTACGGCACCTAAAGTATGTGCAGGTGGAGGAACGACTAGCTGTGCCGATGTGACAGAAGATGACAATGTCAAAGAACCGCCATCTCTAGCACATAAACTGTCCCTGAAGCAGACACTTAAGGGAGATGTAAAGCACTACACATCTCTGCGTTGTTTTCACTCTCATCAACTTGTTTTTAATATGGTACGATGAATGTGTCAGGGCCCCTAGGTGGTAAATGGTGGATGACAAATGTTACTGCAAGCAAACCCACTGGAGGCTGACCATATTGTACCTGTGCTGGGCTTCTTGATGATCCTTTTTATCAAAAAGCTCAAAGCTGGAAGAAACGCCTCTATTGTCACCTTCTGTGTTGTTTGTGAGCGTGTGCTCGGTGGATGCAGAGTAAAACAGATGTTGAAGATTCTCACAAAGATTTGATAAAAAAGACAGTGGAGGCCCTCTTTTCTATTCAATTATTTAGAGTTGAAGAAAGAAGCAATAGTATCAACATTTCCTCTGAAGCCCAAACGTTCTTGAGGAATGAATAACTTATTTATATAGTAATCCATGCTAAATAGCCGGAAATGGAAACGAATACCTTCTAATGTATTCTGGATTACTGTGAACCTCTAAACTCAATGTCAAATTGCACAAAATTGCTGACAAAAGCACTTTTTTGTGCAGTTAAATATATATTTTTCCTTTCTGGCATTCTAGAGAAGTCAAAAACAACTCCATCCTGTTGCTATTTAATTATATTAAAGCTTAAAAAAGTGAAAACTTCCACACCTCCAACAAGCGTATCTTAACTCTTTGCACTTGCGCGCTTGATAACATAAAAAGGTGTCACTGCCAAGCGGTGGGGTAATGCTTCTAATTATGTTGAACTCAAATAAATAAATTATTTGCTTTTCACCGGGTGAGTGTGACAGGTTTGCCAACAGCCTGACAAATGGAAGAATCGTTTGCAAATGCAACGCGCATATATAACGTACAACGGTGGAGAGCCTCAGACGAGGCGAGAGCTTGACAGCCGTTTTTTTCCCCCTCCTGTGTTAACAGTCTCAGTGCTCCTCTGAAAAAAAAGCTCTGTTTGAGGAGTATAAGGTCTATGTTGCAGTAAGCCTGATCTGGTATTCATTAGTGCTTATTACTTGTGACCTCACCTGCAAGTTGAGCCTGTCACGATTAAGCCTGTTCTTTTGGCACTTGCAAAGACTCTCTGTGGTTATGGAAGACGACACCAGACAGACAAATTACACAAACCAAAGGTTTCAGAGTATGAAGCGAGTTGTCATTGGGCTGGTGCATCGATTAAGTCTACAGTACGAAAAACAGAGACAAAGAGATAGGTAGTTTGGCAGGGGCTTTCCAAAGAAACCATTGTGTCTGTGGGAGGAAAGATTTGATTATTAGTTTTTGCCACTAGCACAGATGAGAGGAGGAAGTCTCAGCGGAGAATAAGGAGGATGCGTGGTAGTGGGCGTGGAGCCGGCAGTGAGCTGATGTTGTATTCAGCGCTCTCCAAAGGTCAACCTAAAACTGTATTGCTGTTCCTTAAGGATGAATGGCGTACATTCATTATATAGGCGCTCTGTTTAAAAACCTAGTGAGCTGCCTACGTAGGCCGCGTTGTAAGGCAACATAGGCCAGCTCACAACACTGAGGCTGTTCCAAATGGTTGGCACCATGATTATACTGCTTTCTTAGATACCTTCTTTTTGGTAGCTTAAGCAAAGCCAGCAATCCCAGAATTCATTGTGAGCTCTGTGGGGAAAAAAGATGGTGGATGAAGCAAGAAGAATTACTGTACTATATTCAATGCCAAAAGTATTGATAAAAATATTTAAATCCAATTAAATACCAAGTTCTGTCATGAAATTCTATTTTGTGAGGGCTGGTTTGTATTTAATGAATATTGTTGATGTTCTTATGTTTGAACTACTTGGCACAAATTGATCGGTTCATGTTGCATATGCAGCCAAAGAGCTTGCTGCTTTACATTTAAATGGATGGCCAGCACTCACTAGAGCAGTTCACAGCACGCTTTCGAGTTATTCTGAAACCCTCCACCTTCCCCAGCTCCACCTGTATAGATCGCTACCTGTTATTTTATATGTTATGTGTGCAGTACCCTTAAATACTCACAGCACTGTATCAGTGTATGTATTGGCAGTAGCAAATTCCTGCACTTGATTTGCAGCAGAAGCAGCAGTAGCAGCAGCAATAATCCACAACAACAGCAATTTAGCAGCATAGCAGATCTATTCTGCCAAGACCAAATACATTAGTATTGTCATATTCATTACCATGCTAAAATCTTCTGAGATTTGTTATGATTGAAATACAGATAACTTAAACAACATTTGTGTTGTATGGGGTTTTGCTCAATAGAGTATCATGTTGTATGCTAACATGCTAGTGTTGTAGGTAACATGCTAATGGAATACTAATTGTGAGTGTCTTCTGTGCTTCATGAGAGAAATTGTAAATTTTATAGCAGAAAAGGCAATCCCAGAATATATTGTGAGCTCTGTGGGGGAAAAACGATTCTTGATGGTGGACAAAGCAGGAAGAATGACAGATTTTACCAAAAGTATTGTATATTGTATATATATTGTTTATAGGGTATAATAGCTTAGCAACATGCTAATAACAAACTCCATTCTGTGGAAAAAAGATTGTAGAATTACTGAAACAACTCATTCACGACCAAAAGTAATATACCCAACATGTGTGTTGTATGTAGTTTTATGATAATTACTGTATTATTATGTTAGCTTAGCAACATGTTAACCAAGGTTGTAGTATACTCAGACCTTGAGTCCAAGACCATATTTTCTATGACTAGTTCAAGACAAGCTCATTTGAGTTCAAGTCCAGCCCAAATATGAATGCTTCTGAAAATATGGTCTTGAGTCTACAACAAAGTTGAGAGTATCACAACACTGATGCTAACACTAAGCTATCTTAAAATAGCCTTTGCTTCTTTTCTGGTCCTAGATGGTCTCCTAGTGTGATTCGTTTAAAGGGGTATTGAACAATTTTCAGCTGGTCAGGCTGGAAGACACTACTTGGCCTCACGGCTGAACCTAGCTCAGCAACACTGGAAATCCTGAGACCACCTTAATCCAGCAAACTATTTTAAGCTGGTTTAAAGAGGTTTTTCAACAGGGGAGTGCTATTTTTGCAACAAATAGTATTGCTACCTTTATACAGAGTTCCAAATCCATCACTTACAAGGTTTTGTTTTAGCATGGCAGCTTGCTAGTTTTTTAAGCTAATGCTACATCCAAATCCAGAGCAAATGTTGTCTCAGCATTGCATTTAAGAATCTTCCAGAAATAGATTCATAAATAGGGTTCCAAAGTACAACAAGCTGACTAATTAGGCGCAACATGACAAATTGTATGTACACTAGTAATAAGATTCTTATCGCTTCAGTGGGGGAGGCCATTTGTGCAAACTGATTTGCCAATCAAATGCTGCTAACGCATACACATGTACACTCACTATAGGAGAGAACCCCCCTCCATAAAACACACACACGGACACAGACAAACACAAACACCGGCCTTCTACCAAGAATATCTGTCTGCTCCAGAAGTGTCATATTATGCCAGTACAGCAGCTGTATGAGATGTATTTTTTTTCATTATTATTAAGTATTCACATTTACAAACTAGCCCTGTTCACAGATGAAGTCTTACCTTATAAATTATAGATGCTGAAACAATCTCTAAAACATGTTCATTAAAGACAACGCTTTCTTTTTTCTTTTTTTAAAAAAGGGCACCGGCTCATAAATATTTCTTAAAAGCAAATTTCGTCACACACACACACAGTGAAAAGAAAAGACTCCTTCCTCGACATCTCAAACATGTGAGAGGCATCGCATCAGCCTTCACTCGCAGACACGCAGAGGACACACACACCCTCGCACGCGTGGAGACAGAAGTGCGACTGCGTCGTCTGCGGCGGTGACGCCTCTCTCTTGGAAAAGCTGAGCTCACGTACGCTTGCCTGCTCTGGAAGTGATGTTTGTGTGGATGACACGTATGATCCTTTAATCTCAGGCTCAGCTTGTTGAGCATCAAATTGAAATATCCTGAACAGATGTAAAAACACATGTGAGCCTCAATGCGCAAGCTGTGCCGAGCTTTGTTTCATCTGCTGATGATAGGAGCCTTAAGGAGATCTTTTTAAAATTTCATCACTATTCAAAAGGATAATTAATACGTACCCCCAGGCTTTGATTATGCTTTTCTTACTGTGTACGGCTGGTGTGGAGATAATGAGACACTCATCAGTCGCTGCTAGAGCTCCCCGACAAACGCACACAGTTTGTATAAGATACTTGAGATTCTGCAAAGGTAGCGGCGAGAGGTGCACCCAGCCCGATGCTTATTTTGATCGCGGTGAAACCGAAACCATCGGCCGACTTGATACATGTGTTGCGGGTGTTGTGCTTACAAGGGTGCCTGTGATGAGCGGTGACACTGCATCGTCCTTGGGTCCTCGTGGTTGAGCAGGGAAGGCCAGGGATTTGGGAAATCTGGGCAGAGAAGAGTGATGGGGGTTTGGAGAGATTATAATGAGAACTGACAATTGGAATGCAGTTTGGTGGCTATTTTCTCTGCTCATGAAAAAAATAAAATCTGACCTTTGACCAGCACATTCCCCTAACACCTGAGTTACAGGCAATTACTTAGCTGCTCAGTTCTCAACGCTGAGCCCTGACTCATGGTTAGGCGCTATGAAGTGGGCTGCACAGGCAGTATGGAGTATAATATAATATAAAATAAGGTGTTTTGACCAAGCTTAGGCTGGGTTTCATTTATATATTTATGGGTAAATGCAATACAATGCATTGAAGCTTGAAATTTGTGCAGAAGTCTGTATTATCTCTAAAAAATGTACACATAACAGCGTAGTAACAGCTGTTTAGAACCATATGAGCCTTTTGTGCTGAAATGGTTCTTTGAGTTAGAGTTTAATGTTCTTTATTCCCGCCTTTTTGTTTTTCAAATCTGGAATTGTCAAAGCACCTCATTATTGATTTTCAGTTCAGCTAACTTTCCAATTATAACTGGTTTCATTACCAGTCATGTCTTTTTTCTCTTTTTAGTTTAACAGTCAAGTAGTGTGACCAGCTGTGTTCATTTGTGTGTGAGTGTGTGATTATTAAAAACAAAACACATTACATCTATTTTCTGCTACTATTTTGTGTTTTACTTCTTTATGCATTTATTCATGTTCAGCGTCAACTGTCTTTTTTGATACAATTCCACGTCAGTTAAAAAACAACAACTTTTATTTATTTAAAACCCTTAATAGACAAGATATAGAAATAAAATATTACAAATCCAGGCAGATAAAGGGGTAATAAACAATATTAATAAAAGATATACAAACTAATATTAATAATATCAATTTACTAAATATTAATGAAAATTAAATATCATTAAAATGTCCTTTATAAGGTCCTATTCAACACTTTCAAAGCATGGTTCTTTATGGAACTTATAAAATAGTTCTATTTAGCACCAAAAATGGTTCTGCAAATTACAAGCCGAAGAACCCTAATTTGGTAATACTGTTTACAACCATTTTTATATAGTGTAGAAAATTTGGAAGATTTATTGTAATAATTATAATAATAATAATAATTATAATAATAATAATTATTATAATAATTATAATAATATTATAATTATTATAATTATTATTATATTATTATAATATTATAATTATTGATGAGATAGTCATCAAAAGGTGTGTGATGTCATACAAAAATGCTGGCAAGATTTACACCCATATTGACACATGCATCTACAGTATGAGAAGCAAATTATCAGACCAACCAACCAAACAAACAAAAAAACAAACAAACATCTTATTGTGAACTTGCAGTTGACTGTAGGAAGGGTAGTTTAATCAGACCAGCATAAGTCCAGCATACATCATAGAAGAAAAGTCTGTTGATTCACTGGAAGGTTATGAGTTATGACACTGTGAGGGAAAAAATAATACAGTAGATAGGGTGGATTTCCATTTCATGCCAACTTTAATGTCACATTTAAGCAAATAAAATACATCTTTGTTGACAACTGCAAATGCCAGCACTGCAGTTTTGTCAGCTGCCTAAATGCTGATTCAGACAAGTTTAGAATGAGCATCAGCTGACCTGCGTTCAGTCAAGAACGCTATGCATTCATTTCTTGATAAGACATTTGACCTCATCAGGATGTATAAAGTCATTTGCCAGAGTTACATGATTATATATCATATATTTCCAAGACAAAATCTCAGCATGGCTACCAATGTAAAAAAACAACAACAAAAACCATAATGAATAAATAATACAAAATCAAAAATCACTCCTCTCAGCATGCTGTCCTAACATACAATAGACACCTCTGTTCTGAAAAAGACAGTCTAATTAATTCCTATGGGTTAAAACACACACACACACACGTACACATGATCCCCAATCAACATAGTCATTACAACAGATGCCTAGCACACACACACGTGCACAGATGCACAACACAAATGCAAACCCTGCTGCGAGCTCCGTCTCCTGCTGCTGTACGAGGGCTGGCTGTGTGCTACGGTAGTCATGCAGCACTCATCCGCTCACAGGGAAGAGGCTGGCATAGACAAAGCCCTGCCTGTAGGTAAGCTGTACGCCACATCAAGGAGCTCCAGAGGTTTCCTGCTGTGACAACTATTTTGGAGCAGCACACTGATGAGCCTGAGGAGTCATTTGCAGGTCCACCTCTGGGCCTGACACAACAACAGGGTGACAGTCGGTGCGAGTGTTTGTGTATGTGTGTTGTACATGGATCTGGGTGGGATTTGGGGACACCTGCTGTAGCCCATAGTAAACAGCACGGAGCTGCGTGCATATTCATGCTTCAAAAATTGAGATGAAACAGTGTTCGCAACCAATTTTACTTCATAATCTGATGTATGACAGGATATTTCAACAAGAAAAAAAATATAGGACAGGTCTTGGTTTTATCAATAGGGAATTGAATTGATTGTGAAAAGTGGGTGTTACTTACTAGAATAAATTCAGGTTGTATTTTTGACGTCAGTGAGAGTTATTACATTTAAGATAAATTATTTATTTTAAATTACATCATTGATGAATCATTCACAATAAAAGCAATACTGAATTTGTATATTAAATTTATATATTTATATTTTCATTTGTATGTTTGCCTATTCAGAATTATCGATTGCATAAACATAAAAAAATAACAAAGCATAAAAACAGTCACATAATAGAGTACTGAATGTCATTGATGAATCATTTACAATGAAACCATTAAGTACTGAATTTGTCATATAAAAATATATTTACTAATTTAATCTAATTTCTTTTAATTTCTAATTTCAATTATATTTTCTAATTAAATTTTTTATTTATTTACATTTATATTTTCATTAATATATTTGCACAATCATAAATTACCATATGTGCATAAACATAAAAAAGTAAGACTGACAAAGTGAGTGCTCTACTGTATGTCATTGATGAATCATTCACAGTAAAACCAGTAAAAGCAATATTTACTTATTTTATTATTATTATTTAACATTTTCATGTAAATAATTAATTTAATCTAATTTCAGATTTCTTCACATTTAGATTTTTATTTATGTGTTTGCCTAATTAAGTTGAGTTAGAAAGCCAGCTTACTGAAATGCTTCTTAAACTTACACCGGAAACGACAGTTGTAAACAGGGCCTTAGTGAACAGGGTGCATAAAGCACATGCTACTTAACAATGCTATGCCAGTCATTTCCCCTTGCAATAATGCTAATGAAGTCAGCAACAGAGGAGCGGAAGGAGCATCCCAGTGAGACTTACTTGTTAGTCTGTAATGGTGCATACTCATTGACATATTTATGTCAGAAATAGATACATATATAAGCACTAGACTGTCATATATTAAGAGCCAGTGAAGGTTGAATTAGTTTTAGAGTCTGTACTTGTGCATTAGTGTTGATGTTCAGAACAAATACAATAGATTCGCTGACATTCAAGCCCACATTGGTTAGGGGCCTCATGGTACCTTAATGCATTCTTTTGTAAATTTGTTGGGTTGAGCCAGAAGAAAACCGCAGCCTCATCCGTATGGCTGCTGGATTCTCCCAAGGTGCTCCTCTATTATGCTTTTTGCAAGAAGCATCTGCAGCCGCCACACAAGATGCTCTATTATGCCTCCTGTGAGAGGCATCTGCGGCAGTCACGTTTTGAAACTTCACACGGCCTTTTACACAAAAAATAATTTGATCCAAGCCATCTGCCACTCTGTGATGGATACATGTGTAGAGACACGGGTTTCTGACAACACCGCGTCGTCTCTTCTCCAGACAGATAATAGCATGTCAGAGTCACTGGCCAAAGGGCCACATGTTAGCAGTCGGCTGAAGTGACATTTGAGATGGTCTTGGGACCTGCTGGCAGTGGCAGCAGCCATCCAAGTGTCCTACAATTCAATTCGGTGCTTGACAGTGTAGGAAATTATTTGTAGACAGATGATAGATCGTTAGCGGTCTGAACATTTCCTATGCAGGACATTCAAGGACTTCTATATCACACAGAATCAAGGCACCTCTTTAAATAACGGCAAATTTTTGTAATTGCACGATTGAGAAACCGTGCACTTGACTGCGTGCTAACAGCTTTGTGTGGACTGACAGTTCCAGTGCGGGCCGAGGCTTCTCCAGGGTCGGGAGTTTCTTATTCTTCTCCCCTCAACCTGAGTGACAAACAGTGTGCTGTGCCTCCGAGCCGCGAGCTCGATCGGCCCTAACCTGCTCGTGCCGGTCAATGAGTGTCAATCAGGCCTCGCCCTCCGCTCGCATTCGCAACAAGTTCCATATCCTTAGAAAACAATTATGATTGGGCTGTTGTGAAAATTGATCCCCTGGTTGACGAGCTCCACGCACACATTCTTCTCTGGCTGGTGGGGTCCTGCCATGGGAAGCAATTACTGCTGGTTGCCAGCTGACAGCCTCATTCCAGAGTGAGTCAGGGCTGGCTTGATCCTCGGGCACTCTCTAGGCAAATTGTATCCTCGCACTCATCTCAAACCTCTTACCAACTGCTGGCTTCTATCAGGAAAATAGATTGTTCCCTTTGTTCCCAATGCATGTTGGGGAATGGGATGGACATGACGTTTCAACAGTAAGGAGCTGCTTTAATTTTAATGGGCCGCACTGTACGCCGGGGCGGAGGGGGGCCTGGACCTCCATCAACTTGACAGGTATCATATCACCTTAACAGTGAAGTGCAGAAACCACGTCCCAGGTTTTTGTATTGTTTGAGATTTGGATTGTTCGACTAGACCACTTTGGCAGTGATGACTCGCTCTAGGTGATATTTGTCAATTACAAACTTTCCAAAACAAAAAATAAAGTTTTAGGCTGAAAAGAAAAACCAACACTGTGCCTCACATGAATTTGTACACTCAAATAATTGTTCCCTTAAATGTGAGTTTTTTTGTTTTTGTTTTTAATTTTGGTGATGGTAAATAAATTTAAATCCAAGAAAGTGTGTATATTCTATTAATACTATAGATATGGAACAGCCAGCAGTGATCACCTTAAGTCAAAGCTATTTTTTCTAATACTGGTATCTTCTTAAAGGATACTCTGCAGACAATATTGAGTTATTTTATATTTAATAACGTGGGCTAACCATTTTTTTTTTTTACATATAGGAACATTGGGGATAACAATTTCACATATTTCCAGGGATGAAATTTGCATTGAACCAATTATGTTTAATTTAATCCTTTAATGTAAGCCACAATAGTATGTTCAAGCTTCATTACTTCACAAAGGCTTTATGTTTCTTCCTCACTCAGTAATACTTACTCCCTCAAGGAATGAAATAGGTTGATTCTTTTGGAACTACTGCGGGTTTTAAATGCGCCAGGACTCTATAAACAAGGGAAAAATTCAGAGTTTCAAAGTCTCATCTGTCAATTTACTTATTAATTTAATAAACACATCAAGAGACTGCACAGTGAACACTTTAATCATTGTAATTAATGCATGTAGCTGCATTCCTCTCTCTGTGTGTATTAGCAAGCACTAGAGAATAAATAAATTAAAATATATACAGCCTTCAACTAATTATCATGCAAATGCAGCAGCAACAAAGCATAGAGGGGCCGTTAATCTTTGCCAGCGCGTCGCTGCAATTCCCAGATGTGCTTAAAGCTGTCCATAGCACAATTAGAGACGAAGTGAGATGGCAAGAGAGAGAGAGACGTCTGTCACTTACTCATTGTCAAATTAATTCGGTTTTTGCTCGCCCTTGTCTCAGCAAGCAATACAGTGCGTCACCTGCCTCCCTACACGCGACGCCACTGGCGATGTCTGATTCGTGAATAAAATTCAATCAATCGTGTTTTTTCCCCAGTTGGATCATTTCGCACTGAATTCGGATTCGTTCGCTCTAAATCGGGTTGAGTGCTCCTCGAGGCAATGTTTGACTCCTTTAACTGTCTGTTTCAAACATGTTCGTTTCGCAAACCGACTAAAGGGCGAAAACTAACTTTCTTATAAATGCTAATTATATCTTGATTCTAAATGACTTTGTTTTTATGAGCTAAACCATTACTGCAACAACTTGTAGTCAAGAACTAGGCTACATTTAATCAAAATGCGCACACTTTTATTGTAGTTATTAGCGAGCATGCGCGTCTAGATATTGTTATGACTTTAATTATGACATAAAAGAAGAACTGTTGAAGCGAAATCCGATTCGCGTGAAAAAGCTGGATTTCTAGCAGCTCGCGCTCACAGCCATTTAATCACCTGACCTGTAGCGCAATGTCACGCGACCTCAGAGCGTTTGAATCAGGTGCGTTTGAAGTTGATAAGGAGGCAGGCGCTGGCGGTGTCAACATTACAGAATTTTAATTGACTTTAGGAGATGAGTTGGAGTATACAGAGGAACCACCAAATGCTATCAAGAACTCATCAGCCCAGACGCTTTGTCCATGCGTGGTAAGAGTGAATAGGGCAGGGACATGCCATTATGCCGCATGTCAATCCAATTTGTTCTCTCATGTATAAAGATACGTTGAATACTGCGGCTACAGGTTGCATCACATGGTTTTGTTTGCAATAAAGTGGCAAGCTGATTGCTTGAGCTAAAATTGAGAAGATGGTCAGATCAGGCGGGTGCGGTGGAGGCTATTTAAAGGAATAATTTTTTTAGCACTGATATCAAAACAGCAGGTGTCATTGGGAGGTCATACTAGCTCATATTTGGAAACCTGATTTATTTATTTATTTTTAAATGTGCATTCGTTTTTCTCCTTATTAAAAAGTTTTACACATAAAGATACAGAATAGTACTTTTTTTGTACGAAAAAAAAAAAAAAAACCTACCCCTCATGCCTTAAACCTTGTGTCTGTTCCATGTAAATTTTAGTTTTTGTCCTGTCCATACGTGTCCGTTATTTGTTTTGGTTCTGTAGAGTGCACCTGTTGGCTTATGAAATTAAAAAATTAAAATCCCATATGTATATTTTGCTATAAATGTTAAGTATATTGTTTCCATATATGTAATCAACACCTTTAAATCACGAGTTTCATATTTCTTCATAATTTTTTTATACAATTATGTAATTCGCAATGCTTTATGGGATTACTTGTTTGCTTCAAATTGAAATTCACTTTATAATGTTGTGATTTACCTCATAGTTGATTGGTTTCTTTTGGTTTTGTTTAGTTCATGACTTGTAACTCTTAAACAAAGACTTTTTTAAAATCCCTACGGGAAAGGGGCTGCTGAAAAAGTGGATGGACACTGTATGTTTATCACTTGGTTTTCATTCTGTATATTGTTATGTTATATAGGACTGCTTAACTTAATGCTACCGAATGTAAACCAAGTGATAAGCAAAATACTCTCACAGTTAAATCTGATTGATCTAAAATTACACTCCTCATAAATGCTTAACATTAAATATCTTTTGAATGGTTATTATTGTCACTTGTATGTTTGAACCATAACAGTGATGTTTTAATTAATGGCAATCATATTATTTTTATACGCTTTGATACATTGAAAGTTTACTTTCATTTTGTTGCATGTGGTCTTTTCTTGAGATTCATGGTAGTTTGAGGGACAATGAGAATATTTAATTTTCATGTGAGTAACTATAACAACATAAACCAGAATGTATTAGTTAATTGTTGGGAACCCTGGACTGTCATGGTCACCTTATTTTTTTCCTTTCCAAAAGATGTTGACAAAACCTACTGTATGATGTCTTTCCATGCTGTGTATTGTCTAAAGCAGACTACAAAAGGCCTTGTAGTTACAAATATTTTGCTTTGTTAAAATGTTAGGCGTTCTCTGTTATGCATACATTTAAGTTACATGTAAGCCAGTAAACAAGTTAAGTTGAAAGTAGCTCAGAATTAACTGATAATATCATATTAGAAACAATTTTGAGAAATGTTACTGCTCTGGCACTTAACACAATTAGAGGCCTTATTGCAGCATTGTACAATAAAATACAATAAGTCACCCAAACCTTTAACGCTCCGCGAATGCTTCCAAATCCATTGGTAACCCACTTAAGAGGAATCAAATTCTCTCAGGTAATTACAGCTACAGAGCGCCGTGCCCTTATACGCAAACTTATATGCTCCAATGAGGACTTTACTCTGAAATTTTAATCACATTTTCCATTCATCCCTGATGAATTCAAAGTGTATGGCCCTGTTTTTCTGCTATGAAATCCAATTCGGCGAAAGACTAAAATCTAATTGGCCTCCTTTTGTTTATCACGACAGTTACAGCCCGAGCAAAACAAATAAGCAAACTGCGACTTATTATCAGCACTCTTATTATCATAATGACCTTATTTGCCTAAATATTGTCCCTATTAGTCCAAGAAAAAGTATGGAGTCCAGTGCGTAATGAACTGCCGGGGTCTTGGCTCACACTAGGGATTTTGACATGCATTTTATTACTTTTACACTAAATGGAGGGAATGATGTGGCTCTTGTTGGTGATTACTTAATGTCTCTTTGATGTCAAAGTGAAAAGTGAATCCTCTTTTAATATTTGATTGTTTTTTCTGACGCAATTTTATCCAATTCATCATTTTGTGTGCTAATTTACTGAGCTTGTGACACTTTCAGTGATCTAAGTTACTGCGTAAGTGGACCTTCTGAGATGATGTTGTCGTTTGATGTCAAATTTCCTTTTGGCAAATTGACTACATTGAAGGAAAAGAGTTTGTGCAAAACATCTTTCCCTCATTTCTCAGAGTTTCAAACCCGAAGAACTCTATAAACAACAGCAGGCACAACACTTGCAGTCTTTTCATCTCTGAAGTGTTCATATAGGCTAGTTTCTACACACATAGAAATGTGTGTTTATTTCTTAATGAGGCCGCCTATTAATGTACTCATTTTGGTCCATTTTAAAAACAGTTTAATCTATGCATGTTTGCTCTCGCTGATCAATTAATCCACGTTTGGCCTGAAACAAAACTTTTGCAGGAGACTGGTTGCGATTTTCCTACTTATCCTTATCAGAGTTACGTTAGGAGGTTATGTGCAGGCTCAAAAGCGCAACATTAACAGCATAGTTGTCATAGCTTTTCTTGCGTGCACAGTGAACTGGGCATGCATTCTTGTGACACATCAAGCTCGTTAAAATAGCTGGGAAACTATTGGTGGTGAACGCAAAAGAATACAAAATAGCAGGAAACGGTGTCTGTCTATAACCAAGACAAAAGCCAAAAAAAGAGAAAAGAACAAGAAAGCGAGGCACTGAGAGAAAGATATTGAAGTCTGATTGCTCTCCGTCTTTGTCTGGATTTGTTTCCCTGCTTGTTATTATTACGTTTAGAAAAACGACAGTTACGCAGAAAAAATCTGAGGGGAATATTCATTACGATTCATTATCTGCTCCACCAAATTGCATCAAGCTTATAAAATATTTCTTTCACTTGTTCAAAGGCTTGTTAGCGCTTAAATTCAATTACCGCCGACTGTAACAGACTGTCAGGACTTTTTAGCAAATCATTAGTCAAGGTTTACTCCTGGGCAGAGAACAGCCGCTTGACAGCCTTAATTGTTGTGAACCATTTAAAGGTCCACTAATGAAGCAGGGCTATAGTCGGCCAGTAGTAGTTGGCTCGAGATTGAAATTTCCAAAACTTTGGCAAGATCAAAGTGATACGGTGGAGACCATTTGCTAAATTATCAGCTCGAAATTAAGCCCGTCTGCGACCTTGCTTTTTCCATCCGAGCTTTTCTAAGATGGAGGGGAGGAAAAGGTTACCCTCAATCTCAGTGCCTTTCATCTAGAAATGAAATAACATGGAGAAATATGAATTAAATATTGTCTTGGAGGAAGAGGCGAAGAGATGTTCATCTTGACATGGTGACAGCAGCAGAACGAGGACAGCCGAAGAGCAGGGAACTTGACCAATCGTAGCAGAGTCAGTTGCTTCATAAATAAAGCATTGTTGTTGTCCTCTATAAACTGCAGAGCATTTTAAAATCCTCTAAACTGTCTCAATGTTGTTCTTCCTTTTATGCTTGAGAAATGAAATCGTTTATTGTGTTGATATAGGAAAGACATTCAGGGGATTCTTGAAGAATGTATTCCTGGATGATTTAAATGCATGATCTTCTAGACGCTGTGTTTTCCCATGTTTCACACTAAAGTCCACACCCAATCCGTTCAAATAATGTATTTTAAAGCTCTTAGCAGCTGTTTTGCTACTTGATGTAATAAGAACATACTAAGCTCCTTTGTAACACTGTTTTGGTTTTCCCCCGTCCATTTCTTTGTACCAGTGGCGATTTGTTCGCTCTCTCTTTTTTTTTGGTCATTGCTGCATTCTTCAGAGCTGTGTAAAGTGGGTTCTTATTCAATTGGTCCCTTGATGTCACATTGGACAGATACTTGGATGGAAAATGGGGGTAAGAGTGTTTTATGTAGTTATTAGCTTAAGTGCTTAATCACAGCTGTTCCACAGAGCATGTTTAATAGTCGTTTTTAAAACTAAAAATCCACCTGAAACTCCACAGCGACATTTCCAAAGTGATCCTCAGTGAGTAGCTAATGACATGCGAAGGGTAATTCAGACAAAACCCGTGTGACCTGTACGTGGCTGAATAAGTAGTCGCGATCCTCTCATTAGAGGCTTTTCCCACACATTTGATCCATAAATTGTCTTGAGATTTTCTGGGAGGTGTTTTGGTAAACCCCCGCGCCTGTGCAGATATGCTTGTTGGTGCTTTCACATCAGTGGAATGTAATACACTCTTTAGTGTGACTGACAGGAGGCAGCACAATGACTCACTTATGGCAGCTCTACACCAGTGACCCACACCAGAACACTTTTGCTCTGAACCCCACCAGCTGGCGGCCTGCGAAACAGAGAAGATTAAATGTACCGGACCACAGCTCGCTGTCGACGTACTGATGGAACCTTTTAAAGGCGAAATTGTTGCCGAGTGAAAGCGTAGCGCACTTGGCTGATGTCATTTCACAGCTGTTTGCTCAATTAAGCTGTGCAATGGCACGGCCCCCACTTTACTCATTTGCTCTACACATCGGGACCTCCTCTACAGTTAATGCTGAGGCCTTTTTTCATGCCTTGTGACCTCTCATGAGCACGGGTTCAAAAGATTTGACTTCACTCATCACATTGTTAGGCTGTTGAGAGGATTGCTCCCCTTGTTGCTAGTTGTCCATCAGTTCTTCTCAGACTAGCTGTGGTTTTTGTTCCCATATCTGGCTTCTCTTCAATTAACAGACAGCTATTGCAGCTGCTTAGATGCTTTGTCTTTTGAGATTTTAAGAGCTGCCCCTTGTTTAAGATTTATCTTTCATCGAGCTAAAGCAAGCATTTTGGTGCCTAAGCTTGTGGTCGCAGCCTTCGCTCCATCAACCTGTGTGTCCTCACACTTTGCTTAAGCGTTTGGATGATTAATGGATTCTGTGGCGTTCACCTACCTGCAGCTATAAGCATTGATTTATCTTGCATAATATTCCAGTCTTGTCAGTTACGTCTGAACACTGTCAGCTTGCTGTGCTTTATTTTGTGAACTTTGTAATATGTCATTTTATGTAGATTTGGAGTAAGTGGAAATTATGTTTGCAGAGAATGAGTTTGAATATCTAATGAGGATTAATGATATGTAAGAGTGTCCAGAAAAAGAAAATAAAAAATTATCTTTAAATTTAATGACTCTAAATCTGACATGTGTTGTAACCATCAAGGAAGAGGCAATAATATAATTTAAACCAAGAACTGACTAATTTTTTAAAATTCAGCAAAAAAGAGAATTTTATACCCGTTTCATCAATGACAGTGATTAGATGTTAGCCTGCTGTGCTTAATTTCATAGAAAAACATTCTGTATAATTTTAGGTGGAAGAGGAAATCATATTTGCAAACTACCATCTGAACTACAGTACCACCGTCATCAGATGGCAAAAGTTGACCAAAAGGCCAGTAGACTCAGCACAAAGTTTGAGCAGATCTTTTTCCTCTCCTCCTTAGATCCCCTCTGGAAATACCTCCCAAGAAAGACGTACACCACATGGCCAGAGCTTAGTTTAAGTCACTCAAAGTTATTGGGTTTTGACAGTGTGTGCCATCGAGGCTTTACCCTCAACAGGTGTTTTACATTCCCCTTCTAGAGGGTGGCCTGCAGATTGTAGAGGCTGTAGGCTCTGGCTTAAATTGTTCCCTCCTCTGCTATTTGGCCAATGGGGTTACAGCAAGACATCTCGCACACATTTCTTTCATTGCTACTTCAGACAACACATGTAGGCAACAGAGAGCTGAGCTGTAAACGTCAGGCTTTGAACCATTAACCTGCCAAATCCTGCTATATGGTGCCATCCTCAGTGAGACTGGAAAGACTTTGCGTTGTAGCTTTTCCTTTTTAGCCGTTCTATATCCAGCCCTTGAGTTTGGTGCTAAAGGAGTTCTGTATACCCCTGTACCCCCCCCCCCATCATCAAGTATTCCACACTAAAGCGCAATGGAATGTCAAGACGATGATAAGAAGCAAGCTGCGAGCTGTCAATGCCGTCTTGATTGGGGAGCGAGGCTGAGGTGGGTTCCGTAGCTCGAGCAAGCAAATCTCGAAAGTCCTCGCAAAATATCTCCACTAGCAAATCAAATGGAGCTGTAAGGCGGTATCTGTTGCACCTGAGCTCCAAACAAGAAAAGACTTTATTATTATTTTAATTAGGTTCTTTGTGTTTAATTTCCCTAGGCTTACCCTGAGTCAGTGCCGGTGTGAATGAGGAAGCGTGCACTTTGAGTGCCGATACCCCCAAGTGATTATAACGCAGGTACAATAGCTGGCATGTATAAAATTTCTCTTATTAAAGTCAATACATATACATATGTCTGATGCATAATTTATACCAGCAGCATGTAGCGCCAACATGGGAGAATAGCTTCACAGACTTCAGACTTTTTTATTGCCTTCAAAGTGTTTTAGAAAGAGCATCAGGCTTTAGAGGGAATTCTGCTGAGCTTTCAGCAAACACTGATTTGGGTGAAGGTCCCAAGTTTCCTCCACATTTATTTGACCAGGATACCAAATATTTTGAGACAAAAGTTTCTTATTCTTTCATAGATTTTGTTAAATCGGCACTGCGCTATTATGAACACGTTTGTGTTGTTTTAATAGCATATTAGAGTACTTACAATGAATGTACAACCATAAAAATACATTAAGCTTTTATAAAGCTTTCCACACTGGAGTCTTGCAGGACCAATTGCTGTTTCTTTGGGGAAACGATGTTCTTTAGTTATTAGTCAGGTTTCCAGCCATTTACATTTACACGTTTGGCAGATGCTTTTATCCAAACTGCTTACTCTGCATTGAAGATAATAATTTTATCAGTTCATCGAGCATTCCCTGGGAATTGAACCCATGATCTACTAGAGTTTTAATGGCACATAATTTTTTCCCTTCTTTGGGATATCAAAAAAAAAGGCTAAATTAAAAACCTAAGAATTTGGATAAAATTGGCAAAGAAAAAAAGACAAATTTTTCTATACTTAGAAAAAATAAATTAAAAATAAATTCCAAGATGTGCATAACATGCCATGTGATTGATTAATTTGTTCAGAGAAGAACATAATTATTGCATAACATCTCAAATGTTATTGTCATTATTCTTAAGCAATTTATTAAATTTTTTTAATGGCTTCACGAGTGCCAATGACTTCCATTTCTATTTTGTGGCAATTTTTCTGTCTTGAACAAAAATAACTTAAACTTCCTTTTTATTTGGAAATTGCTTTTGCATAAATTAAATTCTCAACTTTGATGGAAACATAGCTATTTTTGTCAACTGAACAAATGCAAATGAAAGTCTAAAGTTAGATTATAACCAAAGACAAAGCAATCTTTGTTCTTGTTCATAGTTTGATGTATGTGCCTGATGAAAGGTTAATGGGGCAAAACAACTCAATTAAAAAAAGCAACAGTTTTGGTTCCCATCATCAAAATTGTGGCCACTCTGTTAAGAACATAGTACATTCCTCTGTTTAAGCACACCATCTGGCCTCTGAACAGACAAAAGTTTGCTTTCACGTTAGATGTTTATTGTTCTGAAAGATTGATGCGGCTAATATCAGCCTTCATGATGACAGATTATCATCAGCAGTTAATCAGCACTATTAGGAGATAAATATCAGTAATTTAATCAGTACAGTAATTTCTTTAGCAATAATACAATTTACAAATGTAAGTGATTAAGTAATTAGCATACATCGCTCCAGATAACAGTCCCTCAGAGTTCTGAGCGTCTGGTTTCTGTAGATCTCTCTGGTTGATTTTAGTCTCCCCTGCAATGTTTTTTTTTTGTTTTATTCTTGTCTTTTTTTTGTGAATAAGAATTGTTAGTTCTTGGCTGAAACCCAGAGCACTTTATAAATGACCCCCGCCTTTTTTGAAGGCCTTTTTTTTTCTCTAAGTCCAGCCGTTTTCAAGTTAGCGTGGACATGTTGCACAAGTGCTGCACACTGGGGAAATGAATGCCTTGCATTAAATTCAACTGAAAAATTATGTGCACTTGATAAAATAAAGCCTGGCTCTGGGCTGGCATATCTAAACAGCTATCAAGGATCCCTTTGTTGCTCTTCAAGCAGCACCCGCCTGGGGCAAGTCCTGGTTTCAACATTCTAAAGTTATACTCCTTTATTTACAAAGTAATTTGTCGGTTAGTGTTAATTTCCTAAATGCGACATAAAAGGAGTGCGGCGGAGAGAAATGTTTGGGAGAAAATCATAAAAACAGCCGAGAATCAGGCAAATTGCTAACATGTGTGCCCTGCTGCTGAGGGCTGCCTCTGCGTGGCTGTTCCCGGCCCTCTGAGCATTGGCCAGTTCCGTTTGAAGGGTGCAGTTCTTTAATGAAGGGCTAATTTTTATTGCCACTCCATTGACTTCAAAGCAGTTCAGGTTGCCAAACATAATTTCACTGGAGGTATTTTCAGGTGCACTGCAAATAGTTCATAAATAATTTCCCCATTAGGACCGTTCTTCTCGCGAGCACCACTTTTTGGGTGAATGTTTCATGTTTTTTGTCTGTGTGCCTCTCTCGGGTCCTCCTCCACGAGTCCACGGAGTCAAACGCCACTTAGTAGATCTGCGAGTTCTCTGCTAGCCTTCAGACATGACTGCGGCATCGGACATGTAATTTACTCACAGGGAGAAGCGTGATTAGAGGATTAGTGAATTAAAATAGATCCGACCCAACAGGGCTAATGGGGGGATGCCTTATTGCACATGACCAGGCTGCCACTTTCAATGCGCTCTCAATAATGTTGTGGAATGAAACGCAACACCCCTGCCCCCTGCTTTACCACTATGTTGAATTATTGCATTGTTAGAAAATTTCACCCAACACATATATAATCAGCTGCGGAGTCTTTGTTACTCATGCAGCGAGTCTCAAGCAATTAAAGTTGATGAAAGAATTGTGTTATGAATATTTGTTATGAGTGTGATTAGATTAGACGGCTGATGATGCGTGTGTACATGCATATTTGGCTCATTCAGGGAAAATCTCTTGTAGAATACTAACATTCATTCACAATTAGGTTTTTTGTGCATTCCAAAAGGATTTTTCCTTAAAGGAATATTAAGAGTTCAGTACAAGTTAACTATGTTGATCACTACATAAATAAGTTTGACATGTTCCTCCGTTTCTTACAAAAAAAAATTGTCATTATTATAAAAACTTTTATTTTTCTGTTAAAACTAGATTTATACGGAGCTATATGTTGTTTTATGGTCTTTTTAGAATTTTAACTTGTATGTTGTCATGTTACTAAAGTTGAAAAAGTGAATCTAATTTTCTAAAGTCTAAATTTTTGTGAGTGCTTCAAATTAAATTTAACTTGTATTGAACCTGAAAAATTCCTTTAATACAACCGCGGTGCCTAGTTGCATGACTGAAAAGATATTCCTATAGTCATGCTCTTATTTGCATCTGAAATACAGTTTTCCTTCTTTATGGCATTCAGTTTTCTCATATAATGCACATTTTATCCTCCTTGTCGATTTGAGATTTTAATAGATTTTGAGAGACTTCCAGATCCAGGCAATCAAAGTCTTTATTGAACACAAACTAGCAATAAAAAGAATAATGGCATCAAAGCACGTTTCACATTCCACCACATTCTGAAAGGATTATATGAGACTTATGGGGCCATGCCTTGACTTAGCAAGCTATTAAACATGTTTTGCCAATGTCAAATGCTTTGTAAAGAACTTCATAAAAACTCTTTTGATAGGTAATAACATGGAGGAAGTGGAGCTCTGGGTTTTTTTTTTCTTCTCTAGAGCACTCGGTCACAAACATAAAAATGTAGCTACAGACATACGAGCATGAGAGCCTAATGCGTTTTTTCCCATTATTGTGTGTAAAGTATTATTATTGTTTTTTTTAATTACATTTCTGTCCCTGCAGCAGACTGCAACCTTTGAGGGGAAAAAATGGAACACTCCTTTTATTGTTACCAGGCAGGTATTTGGCAATAAGGCTCATTGGTGTCATTGTACACGTAACATGTTTAATGTGAAAACAGACCATAAATCATGAATCATTGCAGTGATATTTGATTATGCTCCATAATTGCTGTTACCCACGCCAGAATTTTCAGCTCGTGCTGGCATTAAGTGCAGTCTGCTCTGTAAACGGTTGTAAGTTGGAAACGTCGCTAACATTTGTGAGTTTATAGCTTATCTTGTGCTCATATTGAGATATATTTGTGCTTTTTGTTTATATGTAATATAGAACATCACGAAGGAATGATTTTGCCGGCTCTTTTATTGTTTGGTTTTGTTTACTTTGATTCAAAGCCATTTTTAATATTCCTAGACTTTATAATCCTCCCAAAATGAAGAGAACATTAACCTGTCTGGTCAGATACTGTGTAATGAAGCTGTGTCATTGTTTACAGGCTTATGTACTTTAGCCTATATTATGTGTATTTGGCTCTGTAAATGGAGAAATATCAGCGTATATACACCATCTTCATCTGAAGAAGGGAAAGTTTGGTTCATGAGGAATTTAGAGACTCCATATAGGTCCCAAAAACATAGTCGCCCCTAATCAGCCCTAATAGACGGTATGTTCTTAATTTCAAGCCAGACAGATAATAATAAGGCACATTTGTGTGGAAACATCATAGTGATGAAGTCCACAGGGTTTTCAAAGCATACGAGGTGTGTATTTTAAAAAACTGGGCGAAGTATGCTTGTTGGAAAATGCTGATCTCTTGTGGGTTCTTTTTTTAAAGATCAAACCACCAATACAAGAATGATTGTTCTTGTGATTCATGACTGCAGTCTGCCTAATTCCTCTAGATACACAAACACTTAATTAATGAGTCATTATGAGAGGAAGGAGAGCCCAGGGTATCTGTTAAACACATTCACAGATTGGGGCTAATGAGTTCTGTCTGTGCACAATATGCCCATTATGGGATTGGCGCTGACTGGTGTTCCACCTCTGGGTGGCGTCGGTGCTGGGATACTCGCTGGGCAGTCCTGGAGGGCCGGTTGGTCTCCCAAGGGAGTGCTGAGGCCCTCAGCCTATGCCTTATCCCAGCTACAGGAAATGAGAGCCTGACCTCTTCTGTGGGAGGAATAAGGGCCATCTGAAAAGCTGGCAGGGAAAAAGTGCATTTATCTATTCCCACAAAAAGCTTCAGCTAATTGTAGCACTGAAGTACATAGTTTCCATCATAATCCATCTCTAAAGGAGTGAAGAACTGGAATAATTACGTAAGTGGTGAATCTTCTTGTAATAAATACCCAGGAAGAGAGCCAGAATTGTTGCCACATTGGGTTTTCGTCCTGTAATGCATAACTTAGCAAAGGGGCCTTTATTCCCAGACCCGGTTCATTATCCTAACCCGTGTTTCAGAATGCAATTTTGATTCAAAGCCATTTTTAATGTTCCAAGACCATCCTTATAATAGGGCCCTCCCAAATGAAGAGACGCTTATTATGCATGGTCATAATTAATCCAAAAAGATCACTCACTTAATCATTCACATCAGACCCTAGAAAATCTTCTCTAGATTTTCTGCTGCTTTCTGATCATAAATAATCACACAAAGAGACGCTCAATTAGATTTCCCTCAAAAGTCCTGGCATTATGTTGGGGAAAAAAAATCCTCTAACTAGTCAGGCTACATGCGTAATTGCTCTCCAGTGACTTTGATATCAGTCTTAAGCTGGAGGTTTAACTTCTCCTAATGACGGCTTCTTTGAGGTAAAAGTTCTCCATAATTGCAATTATAATTATCTGTAAAGTTATTTTTTCTCCCAGAACCTTTCTGCTGAGTTGCTATTGGTAGCATTCAATGTACATTAAGTTTTGCTTTGTAGTGTTGCTTGACTATTTTTTTATTGCCGTTTTGCAGTGGAAAGTCTTTAAACCTTTTTTTTTTTTTTTTTTTTAAGTTTTGCAGTGGTGTCATTAAACTTTTTCATTTCTGCAGTTAAGTGTTGTGTAATGACTTTTTATTTTCTTGTAGTTTTGCATTAGTGCCGTTTTGAATTGAAAATACCTGATTCGTGTAATTCCTGACCAAATGTGACGACAAAAAATGTTTTGCAATTTCAACATATTGGACATACAAATAATAGTGCATATTTTCAAATGTTATCTGCAAATAGTTATTAAATAGTTACAGTTACTTTTAACTTTTTTTTTTTTTGCATAAATTGAGATTATCTATTGTTCAGTTACTTTTACTAGCACTTTCAGAAGAAATGTAAAGAAAAGTGAAGAAACGGTTTTTATGTTTTGCTAGATGCTGCTCTCCTTTTCACAAGAGACTTCAGGGATGAAATTATAGTCATCTCCAGCTTTTTCTTTTACAGATCCTGTACTCATCTTGTGGCTGTGTATCAACGTTTAAGCAGAATTTCACTCTCAATCTTCATTCTCTGAAACTTCATGTCATCCTAGCCAATCAGTGATAAGGGCAGTAACTAGATCTGGTGAGACTCCTCATGCTGGCAAGCTTATTACTGCAAGATATGCCTACCCAAACCCATGTCTTTGTTTCGTCTTCCGCCAACTAAGATTACTGCATAAGGATTTTTCCCTCAAGTGCAAGAAATTGCATTGACCTCTTCTATCTATTGCTTCCATATGCAAGCAGTTATCTTTCTTGCAAATGGAAATGAGACCCAAAATTGCAACAAATGGGGCCATGCCACTGAATGCAGATGTTTCCCCTTTTTGCGGAGAGTACACATGCCCGATCGAATTAACTTTAACCCCTCTGTTGACGAAACAGACATTTCTTTTAAAGGCTCCTCTTCCCCAAATTTGTTTAGAGTTGGACCCAGCAGAACAACTGTATCTCACAGTGGAGTAAATAACCTGTGATTGTATTAAACACGTGTTGAGAAGTGCTCTCCCAGGACCTTAGCAGGGGTTCCTCGTGTCCAACAGTTCACCAGCTTCACTCCTTTGCTGAGTAAAAGAGTGAGATTTGAAGAAAGCCACCTGTTTGTGAGGCGGTGGAGGGATGAAAGTGGTCAGCCGGGTGGAAAGAGGCCGGGGGGATCATAACAGGTGCTTCCTGTGCTCAGTGCTGGGAATGCAGTGCTATAATGTATGGAAATGGGCATAGGAACTCACACACTTTGACTCTCCTTTCCCTAGCATATAATGAGGACAACTTATTAAACAGCCCTGAAGATAATTTGCCAAATTGGTTAAATGTTGCTCAGAGCTGTGCGTGTTAATGGCCTCTATTTGAAACCGAGATCGGTCACCTGAATGCAGCACAAACGCGGTTGTTACATCATACATCTTTTTACCCTGCAGTTTCGCCATTTATAAAGCCCTGTAACTTTGTTATCTAATCTATTTTTAGCACAATTAGATTAGGCCACTATTTAAACTTAAGTGTAGTGAGTATTTAGCAAACAGTAGACCTTATCCCTTATTTTATTATTTTGAATGTATTGCCTATTCTTTTAGTGTTACAAATAACCTGTTTCCTTCTTAGCCCATAATTCATCCTTTTGGCCCGGCAACACAGGAAGTATCTGTTCTATTTCCAGCTCAGGTCTCCCCTCCCTCACTCAGTTGAGTCCCAGGGCACAGCCTCCAAGTATCCAGGCACAAACAGCCTCTAACCCCATCATTTATAAGACTGTCAGCTCAATACACTCAAAAGTTATATATATACGCAGAAAACATGCCGAATTGGAACAAACAGGTGCTAACTTATTTCACTTTAGCTTTTCCTGTCTGCAGTAATGAAGAGCAGGTGAGGGCTGGTGCTTTAATCAGCTTGAGAGTAGGACGCATGGAGATTTGCTGCTTGTTGAAAGGCACGCTGTCCACATGGGGTTGATTATAGGGGGTAGAAGGGAAAATCAGTCATGAGCAATTGTTTTCCCAATCGCCATGCTCAAAACGGAATAACTTGCACATCTAGTGAAAGGTGGCTGATTCTGACCTCATCAAAGTCCCACCAATAGGATTCTCAGCGTCCAAAGCAGACGTGAGGTCTCTCTTAGTGTCAGCTTGCATTGTGTGACCGTGACTCTCACGCTAAGTTTAGCCCTTCATCTGTTTGGCTGGTGTGAACCCTCTATGTAAATCGCTCTGAGTGAGTCATAACTTGAATAATGACATCATTATTCAAGTGTTTCTGTCACTTCTGAGGAGTGGAGTCCAAAAAGTTAATGATGACTGCTTTTTGTTAAGCACATTTAATTCACAATTGTAAAAGGACTGGAGTGAAAATTAAATTCTGTGTAAGGATCTATAAACTGTGTTTTATGTCGTACACTAATGACAATGATTATTATTTTTTATGAAGTCACAAGCTGTTGATATAGGAGGGTTTTTTCATCCTTTTTAAATTTCTGTCTATATTGGATATTGAATTCTGCTTGCTCATTTCCCCTATTTTTGCCTATTACCTATTTTCACATAAACAATTTAATACCAATGTTAAGTGTAATCTGCAGCAAATCTCAAAGTGAATATCCATTTTTCATAGTTTGCATTATAATGTTGTGATGCCAAAATCCACTTTTAGCATTTTAAACTTATTTGTTTTATTTCTTATTTATTTATTTAGACAAA
>NC_056605.1:18356330-18356571 GCF_018340385.1 Cyprinus carpio | reverse complement strand
AAACCTAAAAAAATCACTTGTTGATACATTCGACAAAAATATTAAGCAGAAATAAGGATATTGGAAGATTGGAATAATGACTGCTGAAAATTCAGCTTTGCCAACACAGGAATAAATTACATTTTAAAATATATATTCTAATATATTGATATATTAAAATAGAAAAAAAATTATTAATATTAATAATTATATAAATATAAATAATCATCATTATATATTCTAATATATTGATATATTAAAA